>NC_092333.1:124522500-124712500 GCF_046630445.1 Rutidosis leptorrhynchoides | reverse complement strand
TGATCGGGATCGAGTCTGCATATTGCTGCGGGAAATGATTAGTTCCATATTTTTATAATCAAAATGTGCATAACGATGATTGGCAAAATATACTTTTATTAAATGAAAAATAAAAGATATAATAAATATATAATGTAATAAACGTTATTAAAAGTTGAAACAAACCACTGAAGCTTGCCTTGAGTGGTATGCGGTGTGATCTAACTTGGGTTACTGCCAACTTAGGTTCGATTTTCACTCCAAGCAGAGAGTTTCCAACCTTTGATGGTACAGACAACTTCAATGCGATTTGGGAAAGTCTCTGAGGGGGTTTTCCCAACCTTCGATGGTACTGGCAACATCGTCGCGAATTGAGTTTCTTCCTAACGCGTGTGTGAGTGACAAATGAGAGCATTCGATTTCGATATCGCCGTTAAAAGAATAAAAAAAATGAAACAATTTTTAAATTAAAATGAATGAAAAATATTTTTGGCCATGATTTAAAAAGATCGTTGCTTTAAATTCTTTTAATTATTCATATTTTTATATTTCATTGTTCAATGATGGGTCCTAATAAGTTTAAGCAATTCGCGTGAAAACTATCCAGCTTGAATATATATGTGAAAAAGGAAAAAATATGAAAGTTAGAAAAAGGATTCGGGTTAGGTCGGCCCATAACAATACGAGGTGTATTCTCGGTAAACTTTAGTATAAGGATTCGGGTTAGGTCGGCCCATAACAATACGAGGTGTATTCTCGGTAAACTTTAGTATATATTACAATGATTTTGTACGACAATAAAATAATAAATACCAAAAATACAACTCATAACCGAAACTTATGGTAAAAATAATAATATTTTACATATATATTTGATTATTTTTGTATAGCAAATGAATTGTTAAAAACGGTGTAATGTAACCGTTCATATATGATCAATAACATTGTTCAATATTATTTTTTTAGATTGTACCAGAATAATTGTCTTAGACATAATTATGTTGTGTATTATGCTTTTTTTAGAATATAGCAAATTAGTTATTAAAAATAGTTAGTATATAACGCGTAGTTGTACGAAAATTTAAAATATATTCTAAAAAATATAATGATCAAAAATAGAAACTTGAACAAACAACTTCATCTTTTAACAAATTTTAGATAAAAAAAGACATCACTTCATCACTTGAAAAAAAAATTATTATTAATAATAGAAAGTTGATAAAAACATCACTTCATTTGTTGTAAATCGTCGTATCAAATGGTTAATAGTAATATGGAATAACGTATTTAGTAGGAATTAAGTATAGTCTCCAGTGTTATTTCATGTAAAGAGTGATGCTACCTTATTGTGGTTATTATTAAATTAAGTGATGCTACCTTATTGCTTACACGATGTGGTCAGTATCTGAAGTGATAGCAGAGATAATAATAATATTATTGGGATGCCCACAAGGTTTTTGTTAAAAGTCCTCAATGAGTTTTATCTTGGCTTCATGGTTTTAATTATATTACGGTGTATGAGGTTTTTGCATCTGTCTTTTTAGCTATGCACTACAACTAAAGTTTGTGTGTAGCTATGTCACATGCCGCTGTGAAGTTTCATTGTCCCTTTGTGGGTCTTAGTGGCTGTCAAAACGGGAGTGGAAATGGGCTTGTTAGAAGTTCTCTTATCAAGCATCTTAGTGATCGTCATTGTGGTATCGATGCGCGGGATATCACTCGACATTCTCTTACTTCTAATTTGGGTGTTTATACTGAGGCTGATGTTACCTTTAGGCGTATGGGGATTTGGTTATGTGATGTTTGCTACAAAACACACACGGTACGTGCTAAGTGCCGTCATGGTAGGGGCCCAGATGTACCTCCCCCCGATGAGGGAAATGGTGTTGTTCGTTTTGTACTTCATAATTTTACCAAGCCACTAGCCCCCTCTTCTCCTGCTCGACTTTGTATTGAGGATGGTTCGGCGCGTGATCATAACGATGGTTTTGATGTGGCTCTCCTTGATCGTTTGTTCTCTAAGGGGTTTCGCACGGTTAAGTCTATCCCTCCCAAGTGTCGTTTGGAGTTTTTTCGGGTTTTGAAAGGTGCTCTTGATAAGGTGGTCTCTAAGCCTGATGACATTTCTAGTTGGGTCTCTTTGTTGGTGTTACCCCTTTGTACACTTAAAACCTTTCGGCCACGGAGTTGTCGTGAGTCTAGGTCTTCGATAAAGCGTCGGCATCAGGAAGAGAATATTTCCCGTGCTATTTGCTCTTGGGGGACAGCGGGTGGAAGTTTACAGCTTGTGAGGGAGTATTTGGCAGAGGATTCTCCTATGTTGTCAGTGGTTGATGATGAGGTCCTTGATTTGGAAGAGCGTAATATTAAGAAGTGTCGTAGGAAGATTTGTGATGGCCATTACACCGCTGCAGCTCGTGTTCTTTCTTCATCAGGCGTTGCTCCTTATATTGACGCCACGCTGGCGGACTTGCTGTCTAAGCATCCTTCTTCTATAGCTCCATCCTTGCCTGATATGCCGGTTGATCACCTACACCTCGTTACGACTTCTGCTATTGTTTTGGGCCAGATTAAAAGTTTTCCTCGGGGCACATCATGTGGTAGGGATGGTTTACGCGCACAACACCTTATGGATTGCTTGAGTGGTGCTGCTGTGGCAGTCTCGGATGAGTTGGTTGGCTCTATTACCGGGGTCGTTAATCTCTTTCTAGCTGGAAGGTGCCCTATGGAATTAGGAGAGTATATAGCTAGTGCTCCCCTCACACCGCTTGTCAAGCCCGGCGGTGGTATTCGTCCTATAGCTGTGGGTACTGTTTGGCGACGTCTTATTTCGAAGGTTGACGCTGCTATGGTTAGCCAGTCTTTGGGAAGTTACTTCGATGGTCTTCAATTTGGTGTTGGTGTTTCTTCAGGTGGTGAGGCTATTCTTCATGCTGTGAATCGGTTGATTGAGGATCGTGGCTCTGATGTTGGCCTCTCTATGTTATTAGTTGATTTTCAAAATGCATTCAATCTTGTTGATCGTACGTTCATGTTACGTGAAGTTCGCCGCCTTTGTCCGAGCATTTCTCAGTGGGTTGAATTTTGCTACTCTAATCCAGCAAGATTGTATTATGGGAACCACACCTTATGGTCTTCTCAGGGGGTGCAACAGGGTGATCCCCTTGGTCCGCTGCTTTTTGCTTTGGTCTTACAACCCTTGATTTCTAAAATCAGAGATAATTTTGAGGTTTGTCTTCAGGCGTGGTATTTGGATGATGGCACAATTATTGGGGACACTTTGGTGGTGGGGAAGGTTTTGCATTTGATTATGGGGGATGGGCCTCGTTTTGGGCTACATCTCAACGTTGAAAAAACAGAAATTTTCTGGCCTACGGAGGACCCTCGCAGCAGGCAAGTAGGTGTCTTTCCTCCTAATATTGCTCGACCTTTAAATGGTGTTAAGTTGCTTGGGGCTCCCGCAAGTTCCGATCTTGGTTTTAGTAGTGAACTGGTGATGCAAAGGGTGACCAAGTCCATTGCGCTTATGGATAAGGTTGCTAAGCTTGATGATCCTCAGTGTGAGTTGTTGTTGCTTAGGGCATGTACGGGAGTTTCTAAACTCTACTTTACCTTGCGTACTTGTCCTCCTAGTATATTTGAGGCGGCTCAACGCGCTTTCGATGGAGCCCTTCGATCTTCCTTGGAGCGTATTGTTACTGCTTCAGGGCCTGGGTTTGGTGATTGGCAGTGGCGGCTTGCCACCTTGCCATTTGCATTTGGAGGGCTTGGTGTTTATTCTGCGGGAGATGTTCGTCATTATGCTTTTCTGACTTCTCGATTACAGTCTGCTGGGTTGCAGACCAAGCTCCTACGTCATGCGGGTATTGTTGGTCTTGGTCGTGCTTTTGAAGATGCATTGGGTCTGTTTAATAAAACGGTTGGGTTTGATATTTTAGGTAATCAGAGTGAGGTCGCTGCCCCCATACTCATGAAAAAATTGGCAGATGTTTATTTCACAAAGGTTACCGCTTCTGCAGAATCCACTTTTTCATTATCTCCCCGACAATCGGCCTTATGGAAATCGCAGCAGGGTGATCACACCTCTGCTTGGCTAAGGGCAGTCCCTATTTTGGGGTTGGGTCAGACGATGAACGCAAAGACTTACCGATGTGTGTTGTGCTAGAGGTTGGGTGTTCCATTGTTCTCTATCTCGACGGCATGCTCTGCCTGTTCAAGGGTTTTTACTGGGGATATTTTCGGGGATCACGCGGTGTCTTGTGCTGGTATGGTGGGTATTAAGCATTGACATAATGTTGTTCGGGATTCCCTTGTTGATGTTTGTTATCGATCTAGGATTTCAGCGAGAAAGGAGGTTGACATTGGGTTGTCTGGAGGGAACGACAGGGCCCTCAGACCTGCATATGTGTTACTTTATTCCTGGGATTGTGGTCGCGATGTTTGTGTTGACTTGACAGGGTCTTCTCCTTTGACACAGTCTGGGCTTTCTGACTTTGTCCCTGGACGTGCTGTGGTTGATGCGGCTCGTCGGAAGCGGATCAAGTACGAATCTAGCTGTCAGGCGATTGGTTATGGTTTCATTCCTTTCTCATTTTCTTCCCTTGAGGAATTAGAAAAGGATGATGTTTCTTTGCTAAAGCGGGTTCAGAAGAGTTCGATGGCGCAAGATATTGGTGCCGGTGCTGCTGCTCATATTTTTACTAGGATAGGTTTTGCTATTGCTAGAGGTGTGGGGGCCCAGATTGTCTCTAGGCTTCCCACTAATTTTTTTGTAAGTTTTAATACTTTTAAGTTTATAATAATAATAAAATAATAATAATAATAATAATAATAATAATAATAATAATAATAATAATATTCGTTCCAATAATTTAAAAATTATACTGATCATTCGTGGTTTACTTTAAAGTGTATATTGAGGGTACATTACTTATTGAAAATGTAGATTAACGAGAGAGATGATTAACAAACATTCTATGTAAATCATGAACCATTAACGTACACTTTAAGGTAAGTCGAGAATGATCAGTGTAATTTTTTAAAAGATAAGAACGATTGATATAATTTCATGAAAATCATATGAATTATATGTGTGTTTTCCACGAGAAAAGCACATCCTTTATAATTTCAAGTAAATAACAAGACTATCTTTATTACTATGTTTACGGTTTTTTTAAGAGAGTTTATTGAATATTTTATATTAACAATTGAGTTAAAACAAATGTAAGAGTTTTTTTTTTTTTTTTTAATTGTGCCGTTGGTCCCTACATTATACACCAAAAAGCTAACAGTGTCCCTCAAGTTTTTTTTTTGGCTAACAACATCCTTCCATTATCACCTTTTATGATGCCGAGTCCCTCCGTCTGAATGCCGTTAAATAAGTCCGTTAACCCTTGACATGTGCCTTGCATGTGAGGGTAAAATAGTCTTTTTGCCCTCTTGATTTGAGATGTTACATTGGGGTTTTCATTTTGGGGGTATTCTGCAATTTTTCTTCAACATCTTTCTTAAAGCCACTCCATTAAATCTCAATCAACATCACTTGCAATTTCTCTAATAAACCTAATAATGGACCACGGACCTCATTTCCATCATCTCCTCAATCCTCCGTACATCAATCATCTTCTTCTTCTGAGACGACCCGTCCTAATCCATAAGGACGAATACAATAACATATGATTACATCGCGAGGTATTTGACCTCTAAATGATATATTTTACAAACATTGCATTCGTTTTTAAGAAGACAAACTTCTATTACAACGAAAGTTGACAGACATGCATACTATCTCATAATATATCCAAACTATGAATGACTTCTTATCAATCTTGATGAACTTAATGACTCGAATGCAACGTCTTTTGAAATATGCTATGAACGACTCCAAGTAATATCTTTAAAATGAGCAAATGCACAGCAGAAGATTTTCTTAATACCTGAGAATAAACATGCTTTAAAGTGTCAACCAAAAGGTTGGTGAGTTCATTAGTTTATCATAAACAATCATTTCCAATAATTTAATAGACCACAAGATACTTATATTTCGAAAACAATCTGTGCAGGCCTACTCACTGCTGTAAAAATCATTCATATGAAGAACACCGGAACCTTTCAAAACAAACTCACCAACGGTAGCAAATGCGTCGTGCAATGCAAAAATTTCTCGCCGTGGTAGTTAATACAATACTATTTGACCAACGGTAGCTAATGCATCGTGCAATGCAAAAATTTCTCACCGAGGGAAATACAACAACGGTAGCTAATGCATCATGCAATGCAAAAATTTCTCACCGTAAACAATCTTACAACGGTAGCTAATGCATCGTGCAATGCAAAAATTTCTCACCGAGGGTAGCTAAAACGGTAGCTAATGCATCGTGCAATGCAAAAATTTCTCACCGATAGTAACTACTAAATCGAACCATTTCGATAGCTAATGCGTCGTGCAATGCAAAAATTTCTCACTGATAAACAATCTTACAACGGTAGCTAATGCATCGTGCAATGCAAAAATTTCTCACCGAGGGTAGCTAATGCTACATAAAATCACCTACGGTAGCTAATGCATCGTGCAATGCAAAAATTTCTCACCGAGGGTAGCTATACGGTAGCTAATGTATCGTGCAATGCAAAAATTTCTCACCGATAGTAGCTAGTGCAAATCGAACCTCTGAATCCAAATAATTCTATCATAGAATGTAGTTTTTAGTACTTTTGTCTATTTCGTCAAACATTTATAAAAGCAGTTCATGTATTCTTAGTTCAAAAATATATCTCAAAAGCATTTAATAAAACAGTTATAAAAAAAACAGTGCATGTATTCTCAGTCCCAAAAATGTAAAGAGTAAAAGGGAATCAAATGAAATCACAATACTGTATTTCGTAGGAATTATGCATATGATGGCATCGAACAAGTGAAGGTTGGCCTCGGATTCACGAACCTATATTAAGTATATATATTTATATGTTGGTCAATATCTGTCTAGTAATTTAGGTCAAGTCATAGTGTATCACAATCCTAATGCTTGAGATCATCATGCCAAAGTCAACAAAAAAAAATCAATTTGATTCAAAATGATTTCTTAAATTTATATAACATAAATATAGTCGTTTTATATATTAAAAATATATCTATCGGATTTTTTTAGAGTTATTAATAAAAGTCATTTGTTAATAAGAATTTATATTTAAAATTTATATATGATAAAAATATACGTTTATATATCTTAAATATTAAGATTTATAAAGTTCACATAAAAATATAGCGGTATGTAATATTAATGTAATTATATTACGTGTGGTAAAAATATCTTTGTATCACATGTTTATTTGATAAAATAATATTGATAATAATAATAATGAGTAAAAGTTGTATTATTTTGTAATAATAATAATTATTATTATTAATAATAACAATAACAATATTTATATTTACAAATGATGATTAAAATGATTATTCTAATCATGATAATTTTAATAATAACGATACTTTTTATTATTAACTGTAATAGTAATAATATTATATAAAAATAATAATTTTATTCAAAATGATAATTTTTAATAATAATAATAATACTAAAATGATAATAATAATGATATTTAATAATAACAATTATATTTCTATTAAAATCATAATTTTAATAAAAAATGATAGTTTTAATATTAATGATACTTTTAATAATAATAACGATAAAAATAATAAAATGATCGTTTTGATAAAAATATTATTAATAATAATAATAATAATAATAATAATAATAATAATAATAATATTGATTATTAGATAATAACGAATATAACGACGATAACGATAATGATAACGATAACAATAATAATAATCATTTTAACAATAATACTTAAAATTATAGATAATTCAATTGACGATATCTTCTAATCCGTTCATCGAAATCATACGCTTTCTAAATGAAAAGTTATTAGTTTTTCAACAGCTTTCCAACGACATGCATATCATATACCTTATCCTAGTAGCATATGTATTAAATTCATAATCTATTTAACGACAAAATTAAATATACAAGCATGCATAATCTTATATACTCGAGCACTAGTCAGGGATACACTATCAATATATAAAAGTTAAGTTATGAGTGCTCACGTATCAATATTGAGATTCAATATTGCAGGAAAGTCTGTAGATGCAAGGGAGATGATAAACACTAGATTTGACTCACGAGCATACCCACGAATCATACCCATAACCTCCATAGCTATAACCCATAATTTCCTTAGCTCTATACCGCTCGTGAAACCCGTTTTGAAATAACTCGCTCATAACCTCGTCATAGTATTTTATGTATAATAATATTATTATTAATATTAATATAATAAGATTAATAATAATAATAATAATAATCTTTATCAATAATAATATTAATATAAATAATAAAATAATTAAATAATTACGGAGTACATTAGAAAGATAGAGAGATAGGTATGGATTGAAACCGAAACGCGTTCGAGGCTTTTATAGGCCACTTCTGGACCCATGAGCTCCGCGACTGCGGAGGTTAAGTGGGCAACAAGGCCGAGATTACGGAGGTTAAAGCTCACACTTAATTCCCTCGTGGGCTGCGGACGGTTTATAATATTTAATATATAATATATTTAATTTATATAATTAATTATATATTATATTATATTTACGTGTATAGTTAACTTATAATTTTAATATCGATGATTCACACGTTGTCACTCGACTTACGTGTTGGTTTCGGTTTTTCAAACGTCTTTTTGTACGCTTAGAAAACTAGCACTTTACGTTACGCGACGTGTACCTTTATTAATAATTCGACCCAATTATCGATAGACTATATTACCCAAAGTATAATCTTTACATTTGAGTGTTGTGGTCATTTGCTTCTATAAATCAAAATCTCGTTATTTATCAAAGTATGTTTAATAATATTATTTTAAATCCAAAACGTTTTATGACTAAGTTAATATTATATTTCATTACTTCGTAAAATATAAATATATTTTTATTTAGAAATATAAACTTATATATTTTAGAAATATTTATTTACTACTCTAATATTTAGTTTTTCAAAAACTAATTATATTTCAAAGTTTAATATATATAAATTAAAATCGTTTAACAATAGATATTATATAACCTAACGTTTACACTCTAAAACTTAATTTAATATAATTTAATTATGCCCAACGTTTATTTTAACTCCTCAAATGTTTTAAATAACATATCTAAAAATCAATCGAATTAAATAAACAAGTGTTACTACTATCTACTTAACTAATTTAAAATTATATATATTCAATAATTACAAACACGTTTTAGATACACGTTACAAGTTATTTATATATTCGACAACTAATATTCTAATTCACATCATTTAAACAAGGACATTTTAATAACCAAGTTTCATTATATCGAAAAACGTTTTCGTACACTCGTAACTAAATCAATTGATTATTATGAAATTTAGTCTTCCACTAACTTTTGTCTAATTTTCGTTATTTGACACGTTGTTCTCATATGTAGATCACTTTACCAATTATTCTGAATATCGTTAAAAATAAAGGTTTTCTAAATCAAAGTGGTCCTCTCAACAGAGACTCGTAATCATACAATGTATCAGATAAATCAATCATTTGATATTATCTTCTAATTTCATCGATAACCATATTGATACAAATACGTTCATGTAAAGTATTATACGTTTAATACTTTATTAATATTATCAAGTTATTATGTATACATATACCTATATATACATGTTCATATCCAATTAAATAATGGTTCGTGAATCGTCGGAATCCGGTCAAGGTTAAATGAATGTATGAACACAGTTTAAAATTCTTGAGATTTAACTTAACAAACTTTGCTTATCGTATCGGAATAATATAAAGATAAAGTTTAAATTTGGTCGAAAATTTCCGGGTTGTCACAGTACCTACCCATTAAAGAAATTTCGTCCCCGAAATTTGATTAGGATGGTCATGGCTGACAATAAGTATGTTTTCATGAGCATATGAGCTGATAAATAGAATTTTATTAATATTTAGTAATATGGATAAAACAATCCGTTTATGTGAAGAGTATGAGTGAAGTTATCACAAAAGAGTGAAATGAGTAAATGTAGGTCAGTTTTAACCGGTGACGTAGTCACGGTTGATTTTCAAAATTCAAGGGATTTAGAGAAAATCTTCGTGATAAGATTTGGTTCTTCGGTAATTTAGGAAATTAGGATCCACTTTGATTAAATGCGATAATCTGTTTTGATTGCTTTGTCGGATATTTTACTATAAATCCACCCCCTTCATTTCCTTACAACTCACACCTTCTATTCTTTCTCTCTCACTTCATACTTTTAAAGCATTTGTCAATATGCTTGATCCAGTTCTGTTCCTTGATATGTTCTTAACTATCGCAACAATCATCCTTCTTTTCCAACTCCCACCAGAGGAATCTGTTTACTTCTATTTCGCTCTTGGGGTAGTGGTTTTCATAATCCTTCCTTGCATTTGTCTTTCCATAATTATTGACATCAACGGTTAATGATCTTTTCTGTTTGCTGCGATTTATACCCCCTTTCTATTTCGAAGCTTCATTCTTTCGTTTCCTCTTCTTGCGATTAAGCACCGCTTGTAATGGTCCAGAATTCGTAGATATGAATTTCGGAATGAACATAGTTAATGTTCTAAGAACGAAATTGAAATAGCATGATCTTGATTAGTCAAATTACTAGAAGTTACGTAAAATAGAACTAATATGTTCTTGATTTGTTTAGAAATTCGGTAGAATGTAAGAGTCGTGTACAGGGCACATGATGACGTTTTAGTCTGTGAATCATCACGTTCCATTAGAAACTCGGCATGACTTATTGTAATATAATCACGTTGATCAAGTATCATTATATTATACTAACTCATGCTTCAGTTCCCAACACTACTTCAAAAACATTCATACTTTAAACTTGAAGGTTTCATAATTTAGAAACTACAATAGTTTCTTTTATGATGTGATACAGATAACGCGAGGAGATAAATGATTTCAGATAAGAATAGTTTTGAAAATATTTTCAGAAATATGGAGGATATTTATAATGAAAGATATGATGATATCTTAGAATATCTAAGATCAGAGGATGATAAAGAATATTGTCCACAAGGGTTTAGAGTAAGGAGCAAGGTATTCGCTAAGGACTTCAGCAGATACTGAATCATTTGAATTCTTTGAAGGTAGATTTCGTCCTTGTGATTTGTCCACAGCCTCCTTCATGGTTTGCTCAATCTGTTTTTCAGTTCCATACCTTCTCTTTTTCTGAGCTTTGCCAACACACTATTCCTTATCAAACTCTCGACTGTTAAGGTCATTTATAATTTTTGCTGCTTCATCAGCGTTTTTCTAAAATTCATAGAACTAGTTCGCAGTTTAGGGTGTTTTTTTAGAAACTTCACATTCGAAGTATGTAAGTCTAGGAGATAGACATTAGATGTACATATATAACTGTTGAAGTGAAATCGTTGCGAGATTCGAGATTGATGATTGATGATTTCCGATAGTTGGTATGGTAATTAGTTACAGGATGCAGATGAATAGATGATGGGTTTTCATGAATAATATAGATATTTTTCAGAGAGACTAAAGCCGTTGTTGCTGGTACATCTGCTGATAATATGGTGGAATATAAAAGATTCCCTGGTAACGATGGCGAAAGGGCAACATATATATATCGAGAGTTTTCCAGGTGTATGTCTGTGGGTAACATGTGGTTGGATCATCATCTCGATTGTTCATTGTTTGAAGTGTCTTCAGGAATTCTGGGGGTTTGAATACCGATTGTAATCGTTAATATACATATGATGTTCTGAATTTTGAACGGTACGAATATTTTTCTAGGATTCTATGAATAGAATTAATGTTCTAGCATAGTTTTGAAGTTAAAGTATAGCTTTGAAAGATGTAAGAATCTAAGACAGATGTTTTCTGTTAAATCTTGACTTGGATTTTGATTTGTCAAAATCAGAATATGTAATCAAATTTGGATGAGTATATTTGATGATTGCTGAATCAGATTCGAAGAATGTAACATATTAATTGTGAATTTATATATCACTTGGGTATTACCTACCCGTTAAAAGTTTCACAAGTTAATATTTTGTACAAGAGAATTTTATTATAGTCTTTATGAAAATATATGTATATATATTTTCTTCAGATGTAATACAGATTTAGTGAGTTAATATACTATTAAACTCATTTGATTTACGGTTAAGGCTAGAATAGATAATCTCTAAACTTTAGAAATTACATAATCGTCGCAGAATGTTTCTCCGATGAAGTTATGAATTAATACTTCATCGTTTGTTGTTGTTGGTATTCCTTGATATCTACTAGGTGTATGTCGTTGATGCTCGGGGGACAATTTGTGAAGTTGATGTTCAAGATGCGGTTGTTGTTGGTGGTGGTAATGGTACTGTTGGTGTTGTTGTCGGTGGTACTGCTGATGCTGATGTTGATGGTGCATGTGATGCCTGTAAGTTGTGCATCATATTCTTCAAAGTCACTACTCGAGCGCAAAGCTCGTTGACTTATGCTAGTACACAGGGATGATTGGCGGTTGGAACGAGCGAATGAACAAGGTCTAGAAGTTTAGATAATATATAATCGTGGCGGGATACTCGGGAAATGAGGGTGTAAATGGTGTTTCGAACTGGTTCGCCGGTAAGTGCTTCAGGTTCTTCGCCGAGAGGGAAATTCAGTGGGTGAAAGGGATCGTCTTCTTCTTGCCTCCATTGACTGAGTCGGCTACGAAGCCATCCCCAATCCATCCAGAATAGATGATGGCTAATAGGTTGATCCATTCCGATTACACTGCTTTCGGAGCTCGGAAGGATTTCCATATCGGAATAGCTGTCGGAATCTGATGAACTCGAACTAGTTGAGGGGTTCATCTCGTACGATTTAGGGAACTGAATTTTGAAATGAATTAGATTATAGGACCTAGTTTGGTATTCTTCAATACATATTTCACATATGTATATATAATACCAAGATCGATAAGTTACGGAGAAATTTTCGAAAGATGTCAGACAGAATTTACTGTAATAGATATGGAAAGATATGAAATTGTCTATACACTATCTATGCAATGAATGCAGTAAGACGCATTTAGACTTAAGATGATAAGCATAGTTTCCGACAAGAAGTGATAAGCAAAACTTTTGACATGCAGCTAGGGTCGAAGTCCAGACTCACTGATGCATCCTAACAACTATCAGTTAGACACACTAATGCAAGACCTGGTTCGCTAAGACCACCGCTCTGATACCACATGTGACGACCCGTCCTAATCCATAAGGACGAATACAATAACATATGATTACATCGCGAGGTATTTGACCTCTAAATGATACATTTTACAAACATTGCATTCGTTTTTAAGAAGACAAACTTCTATTACAACGAAAGTTGACAGACATGCATACTATCTCATAATATATCCAAACTATGAATGACTTCTTATCAATCTTGATGAACTTAATGACTCGAATGCAACGTCTTTTGAAATATGCCATGAACGACTCCAAGTAATATCTTTAAAATGAGCAAATGCACAGCGGAAGATTTCCTTAATACCTGAGAATAAACATGCTTTAAAGTGTCAACCAAAAGGTTGGTGAGTTCATTAGTTTATCATAAACAATCATTTCCAATAATATAATAGACCACAAGATACTTATATTTCGAAAACAATCTGTGCAGGTCTACTCACTGCTGTAAAAATCATTCATATGAAGAACACCGAAACCTTTCAAAACAAACTCACCAACGGTCGCTAATGCGTCGTGCAATGCAAAAATTTCTCACTGTGGTAGTTAATACAATACTATTTCACCAACGGTAGCTAATGCATCATGCAATGCAAAAATTTCTCACCGAGGGAAATACAACAACGGTAGCTAATGCATCATGCAATGCAAAAATTTCTCACCGTAAACAATCTTACAACGGTAGCTAATGCATCGTACAATGCAAAAATTTCTCACTGAGGGTAGCTAAAACGGTAGCTAATGCATCGTGCAATGCAAAAATTTCTCACTGATAGTAACTACTAAATCGAACCATTTCGATAGCTAATGCATTGTAAAATGCAAAAATTTCTCACCGATAAACAATCTTACAACGGTAGCTAATGCATCGTGCAATGAAAAAATTTCTCACCGAGGGTAGCTAATGCTACATAAAATCACCTACGGTAGCTAATGCATCGTGCAATGCAAAAATTTCTCACCGAGGGTAGCTATACGGTAGCTAATGCATCGTGCAATGCAAAAATTTCTCACTTATAGTAGCTAGTGCAAATCGAACCTCTGAATCCAAATAATTCTATCATAGAATGTAGTTTTTAGTTCTTGTGTCTATTTCATCAAATATTTATAAAAGCAGTTCATGTATTCTCAGTTCAAAAATATATCTCAAAAGCATTTAATAAAACAGTTATAAAAAAACAGCGCATGTATTCTCAGTCTCAAAAATGTAAAGAGTAAAAGGGAATCAAATGAACTCACAATACTGTATTTCGTAGTAATTATGCATATGATGGCATCGAACAAGTGCAAGGTTGGCCTCGGATTCACGAACCTATATTAAGTATATATATTTATATGTTGGTCAATATCTGTCTAGCAATTTAGGTCAAGTCATAGTGTATCACAATCCTAATGCTCGAGATCATCATGCCAAAGTCAACAAAAAAAATCAATTTGATTCAAAATGATTTCTTAAATTTATATAACATAAATATAGTCGTTTTATATATTAAAAATATATCTATCAGATTTTATTAGAGTAATTAATAAAAGTCATTTGTTAATAAGAATTTATATTTAAAATTTATATATGATAAAAATATACTTTTATATATCTTAAATATTAAGATTTATAAAGTTCATATAAAAATATAGTGGTATTTAATATTAATGTAATTATATTACGTGTGGTAAAAATATCTTTGTATCACATGTTTATTTGATAAAATAATATTGATAATAATAATAATGAGTAAAAGTTGTATTATTTTGTAATAATAATAATTATTATTAATAATAACAATAACAATATTTATATTTACAAATGATGATTAAAATGATTATTCTAATCATGATAATTTTAATAATAACGATACTTTTTATTATTAACTGTAATAGTAATAATATTTTATAAAAATAATAATTTTATTCAAAATGATAATTTTTAATAATAATAATAGTAAAATGATAATAATAATAATAATAATAATAATGATGATATTTAATAATAACAATTATATTTCTATTAAAATCATAATTTTAATAAAAATGATAGTTTTAATATTAATGATACTTTTAATAATAATAACGATTAAAATAATAAAATGATCGTTTTGATAAAAATATTAAAGTACATTAGAAAGATAGAGAGATAGGTATGGATTGAAACCGAAACGCGTTCGAGGCTTTTATAGGCCACTTCTGGACCCATGAGCTCCGCGACTGCGGAGGTTAAGTGGGCAACAAGGCCGCGATTGCGGAGGTTAACAATCCAGCTCACACTTAATTCTCTCGTGGGCTACGGACGGTTTATAATATTTAATATAATATATTTAATTTATATAATTAATTATATATTATATTATATTTACGTGTATAGTTAACTTATAATTTTAATACCGATGATTCACACATTTTCACTCGACTTACGTGCTGGTTTCGGCTTTTCAAACGTCTTTTCGTACGCTTATAAAACTAGCACTGTACGTTACATGACGTGTACCTTTATTAATAATTCGACCCAATTATCGATAGACTATATTACCCAAAGTATAATCTTTACATTTGAGTGTTTTGGTCATTTGCTTCTATAAATCAAAATCTCATTATTTATCAAAGTATGTTTAATAATATTATTTTAAATCCAAAACGTTTTATGACTAAGTTAATATTATATTTCATTACTTCGTAAAATATAAATATATTTTTATTTAGAAATATAAACTTATATATATTAGAAATATTTATTTACTACTCTAATATTTAGTTTTTCAAAAACTAATTATATTTCAAAGTTTAATATATATAAATTCAAATCGTTTAACAATAGATATTATATCACCTAACGTTTACACTCTAAACCTTAATTTAATATAATTTAATTATGCGCCAACGTTTATTTTAACTCCTCAAATGTTTTAAATAACATATCTAAAAATCAATCGAATTAAATAAACAAGTGTTACTGATGTCGAACGAGGTGTATATAAAATAGTTATTATTTTACTAGGAAATACTATTAAATACGATACAATTTTACACAAGATATTTATTTATTTATAGAATGGATATACTTAAACCTTGCTACAACACTTATAGGCAGTGTACCTAATCGTACAGTAGTGTAGTTTTTAGTAAGTCCGGTTCGTTCCACAGGGAAATCTTTAAACAAAGCTCAACGCTATATTAGTTAACTTTTATAAAAATACAAATATATATATAGGTAATATTATTATTATAAAGGGGGGTTTTTACCGTTTAATGACCGGTTTGTCGATTTTAAAACTTTAGTCGCAGTTAAAACCTAATGTAAAATATAAAATAAATACAAGACTTTAAATTAAAGCGTAAAGTAAATAACGATAATGAATTTGCGAATAAAAATGCGATAAAATTAAATTGCGATAATTAAAAAATACGATAATTAAAAGTGCGATAAAATAAAATAAATAAAAGTGCGATAATTAGAAGTGCAATTAAATATAAAATAAAGGAAATTAAATATGAAATAAAAGAATTATGCTTATTTAAACTTCTGTAATCATGATGTTTGACGTGTTGATTTTAGTTTTATGCCCATGGGTTAATTGTCCTTTGTCCTGGATTATTCAATATGTCCGTCTGGTTTTTGTCCATAACAGTCCATCAGTCATAAATATAAATTGCAAGTGTCCTTGTCAAATTATTATTATACCCGAAGATAAATATTCCAACTAATTGGGGATTCGAATTGTAACAAGGTTTTAATACTTTGTTTAATGAATACACCAGGTTATCGACTGCGTGTAAACCAAGGTTTTACTACTTTGTTAACAATTACACCAATTACCCTTGAATGTAATTTCACCCCTGTTTTAATTATTCTAGTGGCTATTAATCCATTCCCGTGTCCGGTTAAATGAACGATTATTCGTACATATAAATACCCCGCCCATCGTGTCCGATCGAGTGTATATGGTAATTTATAGGGACGCCCAATTGTAAATCTTTATATTAACATTAACAAACTTTCATTTAGTTAAACAAATATAAAGCCCATTAATAGCCCATAGCCTAGTTTCCACAAGTGTCGTTCTTTTATCCAAACCCCAATTATGGTACAAAGCCCAATTACCCAATTTTAGTAATTAGCCCAACATCATGATTACTTCGTTTTAAATAAGCATAATAATAACTTAGCTACGAGACATTAATATAAAAAGGTTGAACATAACTTACAATGATTAAAAATAGCGTAGCGTTACACGGACAGAATTTCGACTTACACCCTTACAACATTCGCTAACATACCCTTATTATTAGAATTATAATTAAAATTAAAATATAAATTATAAATATAAATATATATTACTTCGTATGAATGAGAAGAAAAAATGATGATGATTTTGATCAGAATTCGGGTTGATTTATAGCCAGACTTGATTTTTGGGGCTCCGCGACTCGCGGCCAAATACCCTTAAAACTCCGCGAGTCGCGGAGAGGTATTTACAGTTTACACCCTTGGAGTTTCCTGCTGCCGACGGTTTTAAATATATATATATAATATATATATAATTAATATAATTAATTATATATTATATTATATTTATATATATAGTTAACTTGTAATTTTTAGTCCGTTGCGTCGAGCGTTAAGAATTGACTCTGGTCCCGGTTCCGGATTTTCGAACGTCCTCGCGTACAATTTAATATCTTGTACTTTGCGTTTTGAATCTTGTACTCTTGTGATTTTGAGACGTTTCTTATCAATAATTGGAACCTTTTTGATTGTCTTTTGTTCTTTTGAGCTTTTTGGTCGTTTGCGTCTTCAATTCGTCGAATCTGTCTTTTGTCTTCACCTTTTATTATTTAAACGAATATCACTTGTAAATAGAACAATTGCAACTAAAAGCTTGTCTTTCTTGAGGAATAATGCTATGAAATATATGTTTGTTTTTAGCATTATCAAATATTCCCACACTTGAGCGTTGCTTGTCCTCAAGCAATATTGTCTTGAAATACTAGAATCACTTCTTTATTCTTCACACTTTGTACATCAGTGATTTCTATATGGCGGTATAAACAATGGTAGTAACGATATGGTTTACAGTCCCACATGACTATAAAAATTTAGATCCATTAAGGAAATTGGATCTTTATGAAAACATTTGATCTTTTGAAAATTAAATCTAGTTTTTACCCTAGATAAGTTTTCCGGAATAACCCTTTACCGGTGTTTGCAAAATATTTTTGTGGGTTTGGTGGGTTTCAGATTTGAAAATTTTAGCTCAAAACTTGCGGTTTTGTGTCACCCACTTGCTAACCTTGTATTTGGAAAGCAACACGTCCAGTTTACTTGTTCCGTATATTACCTTTCGGCAAACTACCGTCCGGTTGTAAAGGAAAGCGTTGAACAAGCAACTGTTAAGGCAATGTCCCGTGACATGCTTTTGATTATGGTCTATAACGTGTCGGACGCAATTACTATCCTTGATAGGAGCAATAGTAAAGCTCACCCTTATAATTTTTCGGTCTGGCACAAGGTCCTGTCTTTGACCATGCTATGCAACCACCGTTCTTACGGTTGACACCCGATTTAGTTCAGGTGACCTAATGAATTCCAGGTGAATTCCTAGGATTTTACGTTCAATGGTAATGAACGCATTGAAAATAGGGTTTTCAGAAAACAAATCGGTTTATAATTTTGATCAAAATATTTTCTCGTTCAAGCTCGAGTTTAGATATCATTGAATTCCATGAGTTTGTAATTCTCAATCTTTAAGGTCAATCTCTAGGATTGAGTAATATCAGTCTTAAAAGCTGATTTTTAATCTTTAAGGAGATTATCCTTTCTGGGGATCTGATTCATTAGTCTTATCCAGCTAATTTGCACGGTGCCTCCCCATTGTACGAGATAAATCCTTCTCATGGTTAGGATAAATCTGACCACTTGGCGACCCTGTTTAATGCTGAGGTCCGTGGATTTCCTGCTGATTTTAGTGATGACTTTTCTAGATTTTTCGTCAACCTACAGCTGGTCTGAACGACAACTTCATGACCTAAATCAAGAAGCGCGTGTCTTTTTCGGAAGACTTTACTTCCTTTTAGTGATGGAATTGATTCATCGTGTAGATCCATCTCTTCTTTTCTTTCATCGGGTAAAACAGTTTAGTTTAGTCCAAAGCAAAAGTATTTTCAGTTATTTGTTACAAATATATGTGACATATGTTTAAAATAACTTGGTAAATTTTCCCACACTTGGCTTTTTATTTTTCTTTTTATCGTCCTCTATTCCATTTTAAATGAATTTTGACGTTTTAGTTTGTTTCTCAATTTATGTCCTTTTTGAGGTAACAATAATTTCGGTGTTAAAACCTAGTTTTATCGTTCATAAATATGTATAAACATGATTTTAAATTCATTTAATTGAAAATTTTGAAAAATTTTACTAGAATTAGGTAGTCAGTATATAAGACCAGGGCTGTTCTTTATTATCAGAGAGCACTAGATTCTAATACAACTACTGCTTTACTAGTATTTTTAATGGTAACCAAGTGTTTAATATAAAAATTTTAAAATCCGAAAGAATTTAATCCCTTCCCACACTTAAGATCTTGCAATGCCCTCATTTGCAAGAAATCAGTAACAATTTAAATTATTGAGGGTGATTTGTGTGAAAATGATTAAATTTTTACCAAAGTTTCCAAATATATTGGCGTTTGTTTGCTGAATGATAAATGGTGCACGTCATTTGTTTGCTTTTGCTGAACTTAATGCCAGTCTTTGAAAATGCGTTGTTTTACCCTGTTGTATACATAAGATAAACTGCAAACATATATACATATTTTTGAAGTTTGGTATATTACCCCACATTCAAAAATTATTAAAATCTAAGAATAAAAGTTAGATAATTATAAAAATGATTACAATATTAATAAAAGTATTAAACATATCAATAATTACAAATTACAAAATAAAAATAAAAAAAAAATAAGTAAACTAAGGATGATATTGGTACCAATAGGGGTTCCACGCATAACCATAAGTGCTATAGAATGCTTCGGCAGGGTCATACGTAGGATATGGTGGCTGCATCTCTATCGACCAAGGAGGGAAGACGGGTTTCGGTGTAGGAATATAGTTTCTACCTATATGTTGGCAATGCGCTATGATCTGGTTCTGATGAACTTGCCAATCTTCAAATGCTCTCTGTCTAGCATTTTCGTATTCCTGAGAAGCTATAAACCTATGCATTTCTTGCATCTCATTCCCCCCTCCTACATTACCTTGTTCCTGGTTTCTCTCTACCTGTGGATGTCTACCATTGTACCGTACTGCGGCGTTATTTCGCCGCTTCAAAACTTTTGCACCATGGTATACATTTAATCCTATAGTGTCGCGGGGTTCCGGCTCTTCTACTAATAATCCCCCCCGACTTATATCCACACCGAGATATTCACCAATCAAAGTAATAAAAATACCACCTCCTATTATGCTATGTGGACGCATCCCTCGAACCATAGCTGATAAATAATAACCCACACAATATGGTATACTTACAGCGCTGTGTGGGTCTCGAATACACATATGGTAAAACAAATCTTGTTCATTTACCTTTTCTTTGTTTTTACCCCTTTGTGTAATCGAATTAGCTAAAAACCTATGTATTACTCTTAATTCGGCTCTATCTATATCCAAATAAGAGTAGTTTCCCCCTTTGAAACGGTGGTGGCTTGTCATTTGACTCCACACACCGTGTGTATCAAAATTTTCATCTATTTTCCTACCGTTTAGTATCAATCCTCTACAATCGGCAGACGCTAACTCCTCAGGCGTGTATATACGTAAAGCCTGAGCCATGTCCAGTAAAGACATGTGGCGCATCGAACCGCCTAACAAAAATCTAATAAAAGAACGATCGGTTAAACTAGCTACCCGATCATTCAACTCTATACTACATAACAACTCTTCACACCATACTTTATATACAGGTCTGCGTATGGTGAATAAACATATCCAGTCATTAAAATAAGAATTACCATACCTCTGTACCAGTAATTCCCTAATTGGCCCGGCCAATTCTACAGCTTCCAAGGGTCCCCATTCTATGACCCTCGGTACCTCAACAACCTTGGAATGAAGAGTATGCAAACCCCGTTGATATTTTGGATAATCTATCCAAAGTCTGTCAAATCTCAGGTTCGGGTGCAACTGTTCCAAGTGCATATCTGAAAAGGTCATGACTGGATGAGGTACATCCTGCTTGTAGTAGTTATCTACCTCCTGTTGTTCCAAGTTCTCAGCAGGAGCATGACGGGCTTGGGATGAAGATTCACCCCTTTCATTCTGCAAAACACATCAAACACAAATTTTGTGCATCCAAATATGCATTAGTGTCAGCAAAATCATCAATCAAAATAATTACAATGACATTATCAATTTATATCAAACTTAAGCTTATTTTCACATTTTTATCAAATCTACACTTTTTCAAATAAGCATATACGAAAATTTTCGCCAAGTTCATAAGCATTCAACTTAAATAACATGTCAAAATAATCATTACTAGCAAATAAACAAGTCTCAATTGGCATTATCTTTCAAAAATCAAGTTCATGAATTTTGGACTTAAAAAAAAAGTCCACTTTAATTCTCAAAATCATGTTTAGGCTCAAAGTTTGGATCATTTAACTACCTAGACATGTTACACTACTCAATTTAGCAACAATTCATGACAAAAATCGGCCATAACCTGTTTATATCAAAAAGCCCCAAATTGCTCAAGAACACAAACCCTAGATTATTCAAAATTTGAAGTTTAAGGCTTCTAATCATGTTAATCAGCATCAATCTAGGTTATACAAGCATAATACACAAACAATTTAAGTCTAATTACACTAAAAAGCATCAAAAATCAAATTGGGGAAAAATAGCTCAAGAACACTAAAATTCGAATTAAATGGTGTTTAGGTGTAGAAATTTACCGTTTTTCTTGAGTAGTTCTTAGATATCATCCTTCTCAACATGATTTTAGCAAAAAATTTGGTGATTAACGGTTAAAAATTGAGATTTTTGGGGGTGATTTTCGGGTTTTTTCGAGCTCTTTTTCGCAGTATTTTTCTGTGTTTTGTGTGTGTGGGAGTGACTGATCGTTTCAGCTGTTTTATTTTTTTTCTGTAATTTGGTCCCTCCGCGAGTCGCGGAGGTTTTCACTTAAAACTCCGCGAGTCGCGGAGTTTCTTTTTTTTTTTTTTTTTTTTTTTTTTTATAATCTTTAACTTATAAAACAATTAAGAAATTAATTTTAAAATTTTGTTTCCCTTGTTATTTAGGACGAGGTCGTTTCGGATCGATGTCCTAGTCCGTCCCTCGACAAAATTTTAAAATTTGTCTTTTTGTAGCGATTGTTTTAAAAGCTAAGATTTTTGGGTTTTTTTAATGTTTTTGGCATACTTTAAATCAACAAGATTAAAAATAATGATAATAAAAGTTCTCGTCCCTCCCTCGGGTAAAGCAATTTCGGTTCAGAGACCTAGTCTTCAACTTACGACGAATTTTAAAAATCATATTCTTAACTTAATGAGATAAAGTAAATTTTTGTTTTTAAATTCACACAACTTAAATATAAAATTCAAAATTAAAATTAAAAATTCACACCAAACTCAAAATTTAAAATGCATAAAATTAAAATTTCATATTTTAAAAATTAAAAATTCACACCAAACTTAATTTAAAAATTCATAAATTCATACCAAACTTATATTAATTTTTCAAATATTTACAATTTTAAAAATATTGTTTTTACAAAGTTTACAATATTAATTTAAGATTTAAATATTAAGATTAAAAATATGGTAAAAAAAAAAATCTTTTTGTCTTTTTATCCCACTTTAATCAGTCAAATATTATCAAAAATATGCGCCCCTCTTTTCGGTAAAGTAATTTCGGTTCCAAGACCTAATTTAACTCATGACGAATTTTTGAAATATTTTGGGTTGATTGATTAAAGATATTTATACCTTAAGAATAAACGTTAAATTTCGCAGTGATGTAATAAATTTTTGAATGATATCAATAATTTCGGTCGCCAAACCTAATTTTATTTAATACCAATTTAATACTTTTTAGCGAACAAATTAGCGTTTATTATCAAAAGGTTAAAAATAAAAATAAAAATAAAAACTGTACAGACATACCTGTGAAATAGATTTCTTAGTTATATGATCTATTATATTCATAAGATAGTCGGTTTAATTGGTTTTCCATGGCTGCATAGGCGTAACCTCGAGCATTCATTGTCTTTTCTTCTAAACATATGAACGGTCCGTCTCTGCATAAAGTAACAAATTCGGTATTTGAATAGGTTTGATTATTTGAACATTTACCTCCATGTGACCATTTTCCGCATTTGTGACATTTTTCTAGGTGTCGTGCTCTTCTTTTCGCTGCGGATTTTGATTTTCCTTTACCAAATTGTAACTTATTATCTTCGCATCTGGATCCTTTTCTAACTCCGTCCATTCTTTCTCTGATTACTGATACTATTTCACTCGGGAGTATGTCATTATTACGTTTAGTGATCAAAGCGTGTAGCATTAGACCATGGTTTAGTTCACAGGCAGTCTTCATTTTGTAAAAACCTAAAAAAAATAAAAATTCAGAATGGGGGGAGAAGACTAGTTCTTTAGGGTCTGCTAGGGAAAGACCATACGTGTTCCATTTTCGAGAACTACACGAAAACAGACAATCTAACTCTAACAGAAATACATATTATCCTTTAAAGACTTGATTCTCCCCACACTTAGTTAGCTTTGGTGTCGAAATTGTGATTAACTTCGTTGTCGACTTCCATCGGACCCTGTATGTAATGTTTAACTCTGTGACCATTAACTTTAAATTCAATTCCATTTGAATTTATTAATTCTATCGTTCCGTATGGGAAAACTCTTTTGACTATGAATGGTCCAGACCATCTTGATTTCAATTTTCCAGGAAATAGCTTGAATCGTGAATTGAAAAGAAGAACTCTGTCTCCTTCTTTGAATTCTTTTGAACTTCTGATTCTTTTATCATGCCATTTCTTCGTTCTTTCTTTATAGATTAACGAATTTTCGTATGCTTCATGTCTTAATTCTTCTAATTCGTTTAGTTGACTTAATCGTAGACGTCCGGCTTCATGTAAATCAAGATTACATGTCTTCAAAGCCCAAAATGCTTTGTGTTCAATTTCTACTGGAAGATGACATGCTTTTCCATAAACAAGTCTAAAAGGTGTGGTTCCAATTGGAGTTTTGTAGGCTGTTCTAAAAGCCCAGAGTGCATCCTCCAATTTAATGGATCATTCCTTTGGATTTGATCCTACAGTTTTTTCTAGAATACGTTTTAAAGCTCGGTTTGTATTTTCAACTTGTCCACTTGTTTGTGGATGATATGCGGTGGAGATTTTATGAGTTACTCCATATCTTTTAAGAACTTTCTCAAGTTGATTATTACAGAAATGAGTACCCCGATCACTTATTAAAGCTTTCGGTGTTCCAAACCTTGCAAAAAGACGTTTTAAAAAGTTGACTACAACTCGTGCATCGTTAGTTGGGAGAGCTTGTGCTTCCGCCCATTTAGATACATAATCAATGGCTACGAGTATATATAGATTATTATGAGATTTTGGAAATGGACCCATAAAGTCAATACCCCAAATGTCAAATACTTCACATACTTGGATGACATTTTGTGGCATTTCATCACGTTGACTTATTTTTCCGGCCCTTTGACATGCATCACAGGATTTGCAAAGAAGGTGTGCGTCTTTGTAAATTGTAGGCCAACAGAATCCAGCTTCATAAACTTTTCTTGCTGTTAGTTGAGGCCCATAATGCCCTCCTGTTGGTCCTGTGTGACAATGGTTTAATATTTTACTAGCTTCATCTCCAAATACACATCGGCGTATTATTCCATCGGGACAACTTTTAAACAGATGTGGATCTTCCCAGAAATAGTGTTTTATATCACTGAAGAATTTCTTTCGTCTTTGGTACGATAATCCTTTTTCAAGGAATCCACAAACTAAGTAGTTTGCATAATCTGCAAACCATGGGATTTCTTTATAATCTATCTTCAATAGATATTCATCAGGAAAGTTGTCTTGTATGGCCGATTCATTTAGAACTTCTAATTCGGGATTTTCAAGACGAGAAAGATGATCAGCGGCGAGATTTTCTGCTCCTTTTTTATCTCGGATTTCAATATCAAACTCTTGTAAGAGTAAGATCCAACGGATTAATCTTGGTTTAGCATCTTGTTTTGAAAATAGGTATCTAAGAGCAGAATGGTCGGTATAGACCACCGTTTTTGCTAGAACGAGATATGATCGAAATTTGTCAAAAGCAAAGACAATAGCAAGGAGTTCTTTTTCAGTAGTTGTATAGTTCGTTTGTGCTCCTTGTAATGTCTTACTAGCATAATATATAGGTTGAAATCGTTTTTCAATCCTTTGTCCTAAAACGGCTCCCATTGCAAAATCACTTGCATCGCACATTAGTTCAAATGGTAGATTCCAATTTGGTGTTATCATGATCGGTGCATTAGTGAGTTTTTCTTTAAGAATATTAAAAGATTTGATACATTCATCTGAAAAGATGAATGGCGCATCCTTTTCTAGGAGTTTATTCATAGGAGTGGCAATTTTAGAAAAATCTTTTATAAAACGTCGGTAAAAACCGGCATGCCCTAGAAAACTCCTAACTCCTCTAACATTTGTGGGATGTGGAAGTTTAGCAATTACATCTACTTTAGCTCTATCCACTTCAATTCCTTCTTTTGAAATTTTATGTCCAAGAACGATGCCTTCTTTAACCATGAAATGGCATTTCTCCCAATTAAGTACTAGATTTGATTTTTCGCATCTAATTAGCATTCGTTCCAGATTAACTAGACATGATTTAAATGTATCACCGAAGACTGAAAAGTCATCCATGAATACTTCCATGCATTCTTCTATCATGTCATGAAAAATCGCCATCATACACCTTTGAAAGGTTGCAGGGGCGTTGCAAAGTCCAAATGGCATGCGTTTGTAAGCAAAAGTACCATAAGGGCACGTGAATGTGGTTTTTTCTTGATCTTCGGGTGCTATTGGAATTTGAAAATATCCGGAAAATCCATCTAGAAAACAATAGTAACTATTTCCGGCTAATCTTTCCAACATTTGATCTATGAAAGGTAAGGGAAAGTGATCTTTTCTGGTGGCGTCATTTAATTTTCTATAATCAATACATACACGCCATCCTGTTACAGTCCTAGTAGGAATAAGCTCATTTTTCTCATTTGTAATGACAGTCATGCCACCCTTCTTAGGTACGCATTGAACTGGGCTTACCCATGGACTATCAGAAATTGGATATATCAAACCTGCATCTAGCAGCTTAATAATCTCTTTCTTAACTACATCTTGCATATTAGGATTTAGTCTTCGTTGGCGTTGCACATACGTTTTATGACCTTCTTCCATAAGGATTTTATGTGTGCAATACGAAGGACTTATTCCTTTAATATCATGAATTTTCCATGCAATGGCTGGTTTATGAGCTTTCAACACAGAAATGAGTTGTGATTTTTCATTTTCAGTAAGAGAAGACGATATTATTACAGGTAATTCAGATTCACCATGTAAATAAGCGTATTCCAAATGGTTTGGAAGTGGCTTTAACTCTAATTTCGGAGGTTCTTCTATCGATGATTTATATCGATATCTGTCTTCTTCTTTTAGCATTTGAATTTATTCTGTTGTTGGTTCATATCCATTAGCTATAAGTGTAGCTAACATTTCGGCTTCATCAATTGGTTCATTTCCTTCTCCTAAAGAACATTCTCCTGTTCCTTGTAATTCTGGAAATTCTTCTAATAATTCTGCATGTGCATCTATAGTTTGAATATAATAACATGTATCATCTGCAGATTGTGGTTGTTGCATTGCTCTATCAACTGAAAAGGTAACACTCTCATCCTCTATACTTAGGGTCAGTTTCTTACCGAACACGTCTATCATTGCTTTAGCCGTGTTTAAGAATGGTCTTCCTAATATGAGAGGAACTTGAGAATCTTCTTCCATGTCCAAAACAACAAAATCTACTGGAAATACTAAAGTACCAACTTTAACTAGCATGTTTTCCATTATCCCTCTAGGATATTTTATTGATCTATCGGCTAGTTGTATGCTTATTCTGGTTGGTTTTAATTCTCCAAGGTCTAGTTTAGCGTATAGTGAATACGGCATTAAATTTATACTAGCACCTAAATCAGCCAATGCTTCTATTGAACTAAGACTACCCAGAAAACATGGAATTGTGAAACTTCCTGGATCAGATAGTTTTTCTGGTATCTTATTCAACAGCACTGCTGAACAATTAGCATTCATAGTAACAGCCGAGAGTTCTTCCATTTTCTTTCTATTCGTGATTAGATCTTTCAAGAATTTAGCATACCTTGGCATTCCTGAAATCACATCAATGAAAGGAAGATTTACATTTATCTGTTTAAACATATCCAAGAATTTGGATTGCTCGGCTTCAAGTTTTTCTTTCTTCATTTTACTCGGGTAAGGAAGTGGTGGTTGGTATGGTTTAACATAAGGTTTATCCTTAACTGTGTTATCTTTATTAACCTTTTCAACTACCGGTTCTTTTTCCTTATCTTGATCAGGTTGTGGTTCTTGTGTAGTAGGAATAGTTTCATCAGAAGTTACAGGTATTTCAGGTGGTTTAAGTGTTGTACCACTTCTTGTGGTAATAGCTTTAGCTGTTTCATTCCGGGGGTTAGCATTTGTATCACTAGGTAAACTTCCCGGTTTTCTTTCACCTATTAACCTTGCTAGGTTACTTACTTCTTGTTCCAGATTTTGAATAGAAGCTTGTTGATTTCTAAATGCTTGGGCATTTTGTTCATTTGTTTGTTTTTGAGATGTGAAAAACTGCGTTTGAGTTTCAACTAGCTTCGTCATCATATCTTCTAAATTCGGCTTTTTATCATCGGTTTGTTGTGGTGGTTTGTTTTGAAAATTTGGTCTTTGCTGATTATAAGTATTATTGGATACTTGTTGATTGCTAGGACCTTGTTGGTTGTTGTATGGAATATTTCGGTTATAATTCTGGTTTTGATTGTAAATCGGTCTTGGCGGTTGATAATTATTCTGATAATTATTTCCAGGCCTTTGGTTTATGTATGAAATATTCTCTCTTTGTTCCATTGTTAATTCAATACTGAGACAATCTTTTGTCAAATGTGGTCCTCCACACTGCTCACAACTAATTCGTATAGCATGAATATCTTTAGTCATCTTTTCCATTCGTCTTTCGAAAGCATCTATCTTTGCGGAAATGGAATCTAAGTCATGGCTAGAATCGGCTCTAGCTGCTTTAGATGATCTAATGATATCTTTTTCTTGGTGCCACTCATGTGAGTGGGAAGCAGTGTTATCAATAATTTTGTAAGCATCAGTTTCGGTTTTCTTCATAATAGAACCACCAGCTGCTATATCTATGTCTTTTCTTGTAGTGATGTCGCATCCTCGGTAGAATATTTGTACTATTTGACAGGTGTCTAAACCATGTTGCGGACATCCTCTTAATAACTTTCCATATCTTGTCCACGCCTCATATAGAGTTTCATTTGGCTTCTGTGTGAACGTAACAATTTCTGCTTGAAGTCTTACGGCTTTAGATGCAGGAAAGAATTGTTTAAGAAATTTATCAATTAAAACATCCCATGTATCAATCGCCCCTTCAGGTAACGATTCCAACCAATCTTTGGCTTCTCCCTTTAAAGTCCAGGGAAATAACATGAGATATATCTGTTCATCCTCCACTTCTCGGATTTTAAATAGTGTGCAGATCCTATTAAAGGTACGTAGATGTTCATTTGGATCTTCCTTCGGCGCACCACTAAATTGGCATTGATTAGTCACCATGTGTAGAATTTGTCCTTTGATTTCATAATCTGGCGCATTAATGTCTGGATGAGTAATTGCGTGACCTTGGCCAGTGCGTTTAGCTCTCATTCGGTCTTCCATACTTAAAGGTTCCAGATTCTCCATAATTGAATTTGTTGACTCGGTATCACTAGATGATTCTGATTTAATAGTTCGTTCCTCAACAATCTCTGTTTGAATGATTGGTGGTTCCGGAGGAAAGTTTAATGGTTCAGGATCTACGAACCGTTCCTGAATATTTTCTGGATTCTCAATTGTGAGGTTTGTTTCAAAAACTGGATTATCGGAAATTTGAACTGAAGTACTTGGTCGACTGGATGACGATTCTAAAGAAAAATCAACGGCGGTTATATTTGTTAAACGATGTCTTGATCGAGTTACAGGTGGTGAACGTACAAAAGGTGATGAACGTCTTGCTCGGTGCATTCACTGAATATCCTATTAGTTTTAAAAAGGAAAGAAAAATTATAATAAGTTATCCAATCAATAGACTTTTCTGATTTTGCCCACGTTTTGAATAGCCAAAAGATGCAGCAGAGGGGCAGGATTCGTTTGGTCTCAATATAATTGAGGACTGTTTGGCTCCAATAACCCGGTCCACGTACAAATCCAACTATTACTACGAACCAGAAAATTTTGATGTCTATTAATTTAACCACTTAAAATAAATTTTCGTAATTTTAAGAAATTTAGATAAGAAGTAGAATAAAATTCTAAGTCCTAAAAACTAGAATGGCGAGAAATAAGAAAGAAAAAGATTGCGCGTCGAAAAATGTCGAAAAAGAAAAATGGTTGAAAAATAAAAGGTGACGGAAAAATAAAAGAAACTTATAAAAACTTAAAAATACTTTACTAATTTAACCTTATTACTACAACTAGCTTAAAATTATAATCGCAAATTGAAATTACTAATTGGAATGATAATTGATACATAGTAAAAGGTCTAAAAATATTAAAGCTTACAGGAAAAACTAAATCCCAAATGGAAATATCTTAAAAAGAAACTAAAACTTAAAAAGGCGTCGCAAAATTCTAAAGCACCTAAATCTTAGTCTAAAGAAAAAGCACTTAAGGAATTCTACGGCAAAGCCTAAAAATATAGGAGTAAAAATAACTATAGCAAAAACTAAGTTTAAAATTAATTATGAGCTAAAAAATACAAAAGTTACGCTACAACGATTAAAAAGGTACAAAATATAAAAATATACAAAAAATTGTAAAAAGTACAATTTTTATAAAAATATTATTTTATATTATTTATTTTTCTAAACTATTAATTTTACAATTTAATAAAAACTTATTTAACTAAAATATATTAAATTAAAGTAAAAAGTAAAAATAAAACTAAAATTAATAATAATAATAATAATATTTAGGTTTTAATAATAATAATAATTAAAAATAACCCGTGATTAGGGTTTTGTCCGTGTGTCAGAAGGTCTCCGCGAGTCGCGGCAAATAAAGAGGAAAACCCCGCAAGTCGCGGGGTTCAGGAATTCAGTTGACAGCTTTGTCTTTTTACGCGTTTTTCTTTTTATTTTTTTTTTCTTTTTATTTTGTTTTCTGTTTTTTTTTTTAAATAAAAGAAATTAAAATTAAAACTTATATTTTTGTAACAACCCAAACCATAACCGACCAAACGCGACGAGATTTCAAACAAAAAAAAAAAAATTTCTGGTGCAGGCCATCTGCGCGGCGCGCCAGATGGCCGCGCGGCGCGCCAAATCGCCTGGACAGCCCGCTGTCCCCGGAAGTCTATTTAACGAAAATGTTTGACTAGTTCCCGACATTTTTAGCCAAAACGCTTTTAACCATACATTCATATATGTAAAACTAGCACATAACTAAGGTTTGAGCGAGTTTTACAAAGTGGGGCCCACACGTGCCCAAAACGCCACTAAGTTTAAAATTCAATGTTTAATACAAATTAGAGTTTCGACCACGAAAAGTTTCATTGCCAAACGATACAACGAGCATGGTGTTTGGGGTTAAACTACCCAAATCTCGGTCAAACTCCAAAATCATCACATCCCAAAAGCGTCACTAAACAAGACGGGATCTCTAATCCAACCGGATGCCCTTACCCTTGTCCACACCGGAACCTATAAAAATAGTAACAACGAGAGGGTAAGCAAAGCTTAGTGAGTAAAACATATATATACATGCATATACAACTTACCCACACGCATCCACGATATCAAATAACACATAACAAATCTCGATAAGCAAGCTAGTATCACCAAACGTATCACTAGCAATAATCATAGCATAAATACTCATAACAATAATCAAATGCTAGTATGAACAACAATAAATCATGGTTAACCAATCTCTTCGCTAGGGAACGACTTCGCGAAACAAGTCATCGATGTTCATAACATTCGTTAGCTTCCAAAAACGGCTATGGCATGCTAACCCCCCGAGGTGTTCCAAAAATGGCTATGGCATCACCCCTCAAGTGTTCCAAAAACGGCTATGGCATCACTTGCTCAATGTGAGTAGAACACGGCTATTACTCACGCTTTCGTACACCAACACGGCTATGTGTACGGGTAACTCAAATAACAACGTGGGAGTAAAACACGGCTATTACTCGCCACTAAATGCACAAACACGGCTATGTGCCTTAATACAAAACATGGACTAATACGGCTAAGTCCCACAACCTTGGTCACAAAACGGCTATGTGACACCATCAACACGGTACATAAATCATATACATACATATATAGATATTCCACTCACCTTATGCCGTCGGTGATTACTAAACCAAGCTTGAATTCCGAGGTAACGTACCTATTTCACAAGCACATAATCAATCAATCGACTTGGCCTAAACTCATAACACACATCATCCTAGGTCATCTTGACCCATTTTGACACTTAACCCTAATTTGGGTCATTCTTACCAAAAACCCTAACTCTTGGCACTCAAGGCCTTCATACACTTTAAATCACTAGATTTTAACACAAAACACTAACGTTAACCAATCTTGGTCCATTTTGACCCGTTTGACTCAATAAAAGTCAATACACCCATTTTGGGTCATTTATACCCAAATCACACCCATTTACACTTCCCTAAGGTGTTCTAGCAAATTATTAGCCAATTAGGGTTTCATAACAACAATTAACACTTCCAAAACCCTAGTTAACTCAATATTGAGTCTATATGACCCAAATTACCCAAGAATACCCAAATTAACCAAAAGTGGGTTTTATGTCCACCTTTGACTCAAACCCTAGCCCTAAATCGAATTAAACAAGGAATTAAGATTAGAGCATACCACAACTACCAAAACGAAGATAATGACGAGATGAACAACTTTAGAACTTGGGCTTTAGCAAGAAACCCTCTCCTTCCTCTTCAAAGTGAGCTTTCCCTCTCTAAAACTCACTCTCTCACTAAAATAAATTGGGAGGTGATAAGGTTGGTGAACAAGGGAGTAAATGAGCTCCCAAACTACTGAACCAAGCATTAAACTCGGCCTTGATGTGAAATTACCAAAATACCCCCAAAATATCTAATTTACAAAGAGAAAGGGATCTGTCACAGACAGTTGGCGCGGCGCGCCACAAGGCCGCGCGGCGCGCAACCCTGCCAGTTCAGCTCCTTTTGTATTTTTAAATACACGCAACAGAACCCCGTTTCAAGTACCGTACATTACACTTATATACACTTATGTACACTATAAATAATCGGGTCTTACAACTCTTCCCCACTTATTCGGATTGCGACCTCGCAATCCATGCCGCATGACAAGCGGGAAGATAAACCAACACAAACTCTTCAGGTTCCCAAGTGAACTCGGAACCCTTATTCCGCCGCCATTGAACTTTAAAAGTCCTAACCTCCTTATGCCTCAACCTCTTGACCTTTTCATCAAGTATTGCAATTGGCTCTTCAACATACTCCAACTTATTGTTTAGCTCAATTTCATCTAAAGGCATCCATGAAGAATCATCCGCAAGGCATTCTGATACCAAGTGGTATCAGAGCATGGTCTAAGGGATTTAGGTGACTTGAGATAGGTGCCTAGACTTAGACTTGTGTGTGCTTAAATTGTTGCGGGACTTGTAGGATTACGGGTCGGAATGGGTTTGGTTAGTGCCTTGGCTATAGGTTGACTAACGTTTATATTAGTAATGCGGATATTATTAATATGTTGTTGTGTTGTGATAATAATTCTCGCGTGTGTTTGTACCGCGTAGAATTTTGGTTGTGTTTGTGTATATCATCGAGCCAGACGGTCGTTGTACTAACGAGTCGATGCGGCATGTGTGCGTAATAAGAACTTGCAAACCTTATTACGGGTGCAAATCGTGTCTAACAAGTGATGTACGATGAGTGTTTAGCAAGATGGGGCTGTGTCGTGCGTACGGTTTTACACGTTCGTGGACTAATCGTTTTGCATTCTTTAGAATGACGACGCGAAACGAGACCGAGGCGAATGACGCGGAGTTTAACACTAGGGTTGTTGACCTTAGGTTGAGACTTGGTTGCTTTTAGCGTTGTACTCGGTAATAGTACGCTAAGGGATTGATATCTCGGTATGAGATTGGTTGAGTTTTCCCGATGTTAGGGAATGAGCATGGTTTTAGTGCTCGGATGGTGATTTGAATAAATCGCGGGTGACGATTTAGTTGTGGAAGGCGATTCGTTGGGAAGGAATTGCTTAGGAAAGTCGGATTGGGACTTATGTCGAGGACCGTAGGGTGAGGTCCACTTGGTTAAGTGATGAGGATCACGAGGACGTGATCGAGTTTAAGTGGGGGAGAGTTGTAAGACCCGAATATTTATCTTGCTTGTTTGTGTATTAAGACGTTCGAGATTGGGTTTCGCGGATTATTTATATAAAGTTTAAAATGCAAAAGAATCTGTTTCTGTTATGTCGCGCGCCGCGCGGGGATTCGGCGCGCCGCGCCGTTTGCTGCTGACAGAATCCTTTGTTTTTAATTGGTTTAAATGAAGGGCAAATGGGTAAATTCACTTGAGGCCGGATTTGTGAGGCTTATGAGCTAGTTTGGATCAGTTTTGGATCCCATTCACATCCACTCATCATCTTCATCCATTTTTTGAGAGAGAGTAAGAGTTTAGAGAGAGATTGGAGGTTTTGGTGAGGAAGAAGCTCGAATCGTTCAAAGTCTCGGGTTTTAAAGTTGTTCCTTTCGTTCTCGGCTACACGGTGATAGTATTGGTAAGCTCAAACTCCGAATTTCAATTATTTAATTTGATATTCAAGTTAGGGTTTTGAGTTAATTAGTTGTAAAACCTCTTAGATGATGAAATGGGTTTATGGTGACTAGTTATTCTTGTCACTTGGCGGGTTTTGGGTTGATTGACGATTTGGCCTTGATTAGGCTTTAATCTTGGGATTTATCACTTGGATTAGTGATTATGGAAGTATTGGAAACCATTTAGGGTATTTGGTTGACTAATTGTGACTTTGGGTCAAATTAGGGTTTGGTTGTGATTATGACCCATTTGGTGACTTAATGAGGTTTATAAACTTAAAATGGATTAAGTTGAAGTATAAAACCGAGTTAAATGTGTTTTGGTGTCAAAACTTGTAAAGAATGAGATTTTGACCTTTATGGGTCAAAATTAGGGTTTAAGTGTCATTTTGGGCAAGATAGGTGTTTAACACCTATGATCGGGTTTAATTGGCGTATTAAGACCATTCTCACTTGTGTTAGTGATTATTGATTAGTTTTGGGCACGGTTTGTGCTTGGAAGTGCATTTGGGTCGAAATTGCACTAAGTGACGAATTGGGTTGATTTGTAAATCCACTCTAAGTGTATTGTTGTAATTGTGATAATGGAATAGGTATTTTCCATTGGCGAGTTGCGGATTACTTGGAAGCTTTCTTCAAGACTTCAAGGTGAGTGATATTATCCTATGTACATATGTATGTGTAGGATGGGTGCGGGTCGGGTGGAGTGATTCTCGGCTATGGAGCTCACTTCACGTGTAGGTGGACTTGATGGACTTTTGTATAAGTCTAATTGGCACGGTTGTGCGTTTTGGTTGACCATCTTTGGCGAAGTACACGTTCGTGTGTACATTATCACACGTGATTGTGATTTGGATGTTGTGGCCCCGATGTGGTGGATTATATAATCCCATGACCGTGGGTTTGAGTTGGAGAAGTGAATCGCGTGTGGTTTCGGATTCACGATGACGCGTGTAGTTTCGGTCATCTTATCGAATGAATCTCGTGTAGTTCGGATTCATGGTGACTCGTGTAGTTCGGTCATCTTATTGAGGTAGTAATCTCGTGTGGTTTCGGATTACTAAGGCTCGTGTAGTTCGGCCAACCTCGATGTTGTGAAGATAGTAATCTCGTGTGGTTTCGGATTACTAAGGCTCGTGTAGTTCGGCCAATCTTCATTGTGGTAATTGGTTCTCGGTATTGGGTTAAGGTGTTAACCTTGTTCGTTTATATTGTTATATATATTAATGTATTGTTGTGTTGTAGCTAACCCTCCGGGTGTAGCTATTTGGAGATGTTCACTTTGTCGTTGGTGGACTCATATTTGTTGTTGTACCTTTAGCTTGATGCTTAGAGATTGTACGGTATGCTTAGTGTAGTTGCTTTATATTTGGATGCTACGGTATGCGGTATTTGTTTGTGTGGCGTATTCATTTTATACATATATATGTATGTAGTATATTATCATTCACTAAGCGTTAGCTTACCCTCTCGTTGTTGACTCTTTTTATAGATTGCATGCGGATGGTGGCTCGGGTAAGCGCGAGGATTTGAGGACTTGCATAGTTTGCGTAGAGGGCTTGCTTTTGGATTTATTAGGATTGGGTAGCGTGTCCCCAATCGCCATGCTCGGCTTTGTTTTGTATTAAAAGTCTTATGGTCGAAAATTGTATTTTGGTACTTAAGGGGTAATTTGGGTCAATGTGGGCCCCGCTTCGTAAACTCAATTTTATTAATTAAACGTGCTAGTTTTTCATATATGAAGTCATGGTTAAAAGCGTTTTAGCTAAATGTGTCGGGAACTAGTCAAACATTTTCATTAAATTGACTTCCGGGGACAGCGGGCTGTCCAGGTGGTTTGGCGCGCCGCGCGGCCACCTGGCGCGCCGCGCAGATGGCCTGCACCAGAAAATTTTTTTTTGTTTGAAATTTCGTCGTGTTCGGTCGGTTATGGTTTGGGTTGTTACAATTTTTATAAACTAAAATAAAAACAAAGAAACTTATAAAACTTAAATATTTAACAAAATCCTAAAAATACTAATATTTTTGTTTTTCTTTTTATATTTTTGAATAATTAAAACGTATTTCTACAAAAGCAAATTTTTAATAAAAGTAACTAAAAATCTTGTTTTTTTTTTTTTTTTTTTTTTATATATTAGCGTTGCGCTTCCGGTTTTTAAGATAAGTCCCCGGCAGCGGCGCCAAAAATACTTGATGTCGAACGAGGTGTATATAAAATAGTTATTATTTTACTAGGAAATACTATTAAATACGATACAATTTTACACAAGATATTTATTTATTTATAGAATGGATATACTTAAACCTTGCTACAACACTTATAGGCAGTGTACCTAATCGTACAGTAGTGTAGTTTTTAGTAAGTCCGGTTCGTTCCACAGGGAAATCTTTAAACAAAGCTCAACGCTATATTAGTTAACTTTTATAAAAATACAAATATATATATAGGTAATATTATTATTATAAAGGGGGGTTTTTACCGTTTAATGACCGGTTTGTCGATTTTAAAACTTTAGTCGCAGTTAAAACCTAATGTAAAATATAAAATAAATACAAGACTTTAAATTAAAGCGTAAAGTAAATAACGATAATGAATTTGCGAATAAAAATGCGATAAAATTAAATTGCGATAATTAAAAAATACGATAATTAAAAGTGCGATAAAATAAAATAAATAAAAGTGCGATAATTAGAAGTGCAATTAAATATAAAATAAAGGAAATTAAATATGAAATAAAAGAATTATGCTTATTTAAACTTCTGTAATCATGATGTTTGACGTGTTGATTTTAGTTTTATGCCCATGGGTTAATTGTCCTTTGTCCTGGATTATTCAATATGTCCGTCTGGTTTTTGTCCATAACAGTCCATCAGTCATAAATATAAATTGCAAGTGTCCTTGTCAAATTATTATTATACCCGAAGATAAATATTCCAACTAATTGGGGATTCGAATTGTAACAAGGTTTTAATACTTTGTTTAATGAATACACCAGGTTATCGACTGCGTGTAAACCAAGGTTTTACTACTTTGTTAACAATTACACCAATTACCCTTGAATGTAATTTCACCCCTGTTTTAATTATTCTAGTGGCTATTAATCCATTCCCGTGTCCGGTTAAATGAACGATTATTCGTACATATAAATACCCCGCCCATCGTGTCCGATCGAGTGTATATGGTAATTTATAGGGACGCCCAATTGTAAATCTTTATATTAACATTAACAAACTTTCATTTAGTTAAACAAATATAAAGCCCATTAATAGCCCATAGCCTAGTTTCCACAAGTGTCGTTCTTTTATCCAAACCCCAATTATGGTACAAAGCCCAATTACCCAATTTTAGTAATTAGCCCAACATCATGATTACTTCGTTTTAAATAAGCATAATAATAACTTAGCTACGAGACATTAATATAAAAAGGTTGAACATAACTTACAATGATTAAAAATAGCGTAGCGTTACACGGACAGAATTTCGACTTACACCCTTACAACATTCGCTAACATACCCTTATTATTAGAATTATAATTAAAATTAAAATATAAATTATAAATATAAATATATATTACTTCGTATGAATGAGAAGAAAAAATGATGATGATTTTGATCAGAATTCGGGTTGATTTATAGCCAGACTTGATTTTTGGGGCTCCGCGACTCGCGGCCAAATACCCTTAAAACTCCGCGAGTCGCGGAGAGGTATTTACAGTTTACACCCTTGGAGTTTCCTGCTGCCGACGGTTTTAAATATATATATATAATATATATATAATTAATATAATTAATTATATATTATATTATATTTATATATATAGTTAACTTGTAATTTTTAGTCCGTTGCGTCGAGCGTTAAGAATTGACTCTGGTCCCGGTTCCGGATTTTCGAACGTCCTCGCGTACAATTTAATATCTTGTACTTTGCGTTTTGAATCTTGTACTCTTGTGATTTTGAGACGTTTCTTATCAATAATTGGAACCTTTTTGATTGTCTTTTGTTCTTTTGAGCTTTTTGGTCGTTTGCGTCTTCAATTCGTCGAATCTGTCTTTTGTCTTCACCTTTTATTATTTAAACGAATATCACTTGTAAATAGAACAATTGCAACTAAAAGCTTGTCTTTCTTGAGGAATAATGCTATGAAATATATGTTTGTTTTTAGCATTATCAGTTACTACTGTCTACTTAACTAATTTGAAATTATATATATTCAATAATTACAAACACGTTTTAGATACACGTTACAAGTTATTTATATATTCTACAACTAATATTCTAGTTCACATCATTTAAACAAGGACATTTTAATAATCAAGTTTCATTATATCGAAAAACGTTTTCGTACACTCGTAACTAAATTAATTGATTATTATGAAATTTAGTCTTCCACTAACTTTTGTCTAATTTTCGTTATGTGACACTTTGTTCTCATATGTAGATCACTTTACCAATTATTCCGAATATCGTTAAAAAGAAAGGTTTCCTAAATCAAAGTAGACCTCTCAACAGAGACTCGTAATCATACAATGTATCAGATAAATCAATCATTTGATATTATCTTCTAATTCCATCGATACCCATATTGAGACAAATACGTTTAATACTTTGTTAATATTCTCAAGTTATTATGTATACATATACCTATATATACATATTCATATCCAATTAAATAATGGTTCGTGAATCGTTGGAATCCGGTCAAGGTTAAATGAATGTATGAACACAGTTTAAAATTCTTGAGATTTAACTTAACAAACTTTGCTTATCGTGTCAGAATAATATAAAGATAAGGTTTAAATTTGGTCGGAAATTTTCGGGTTGTCACATCTTCCATCTTTCGCTTCGCATCACCGTCGAAGAACGGACAGGGTTTGTCTGATTTAAACCTCTTGTTATTTCATGTTCTTCATCATCTTGTTAGTTCACCATCGTCATCATTGAAATAAACACTCGTTTATTTATAGAATTCATTTACAAAGTCAGATTGCTATCACTTCATATTTTTATTCTTCGTGAAACCTAAATTCAAAACGATGAGGTCCATGGAACAACTCAACATGTTTCTGATCAATTTGAAGATGGATTCCGATTTATTTTCAGTAACTACAGCTTCGTAAGGCATTTATTTCAGTTAATCTTCACTCTTCAAGTCCAGATCTCAAAGTCAACAAATGAAGGATTTGGTCAACAAAGCAATTGGAGTGAAATATTGTGTTTCAGGTGTTATAAGCTATTTTCGAGCATTCCTATGATCAGTTCATACAACTTCTGTTTGATAATTACAGCTTGAAACGCATCAGAAGATGATTTTGATTTTTGAAGTTCATATGAATGTTTTTCAACTGTTCATCGTTGATTCTTCAATTCAATGATGTTTTTTAGATGAATATTGTTCTAAAAACTCCTTAATCGATGCCATTGGATGCTGTTTCCATTGGTTATACGATTTAATTTGCTCTAATTTGAATTTTCAATTTTAAGATTAGTGAAGATGATGACGAATTGAAACAAGCTGATTCAGATTGAACTTTATTGGGAAGAATAAGTTGAGCAAACTTTACATTCAGATGAAAAATAGGTAAAAAGACGATTTTACCCTCACATGCATTGCACATGTTAAGACTTAACGGACTTATTTAACGGCATTCAGACGGGGAGACTCGGCATCATAAAAGGTGATAATGGAAGGATGTTGTTAGCCAAAAAAAATTTGAGGGGCACTGTTAGCTTTTTGGTGTATAATGGAGGGACCAACGACACAATTATTTCGTGTTTTCCACAAGAAAAGCACATCCTTTGTAATTTCAAGTAAATAACAAAGACTATCTTTATTACTATGTTTACGGTTTTTTTAAGAGAGTTTATTGAATATTTTATATTAACATCTGAGTTAAAACAAATAACTAGGAGGTTTTATCATTATATGCGAAGTATATATTAACATCCATATATTAACATCGTATCAGATGTAGATTTATGACTCAACACAAAATTAATGTCATTTCAGAACTCGAAATTACTGTACATCAGAAAATATGGAGAATACTAAAAAGTAGCCTTTAGGGCTACGGTACATACAATATTTTTTAAAACTCTGTTGAATTAATTACAAAACATAAGTATTTTTTTTTTTAATATCATGTTTTCTTATATAATTTTGGTATCAATGTTATTCATGACAACGATTAGTTATAACTATGAAATCAATTTATATATAAAATGCTTAAACGTAGCTCTTAAAGATACCTTAAAAGCTTACAATTACAATACATGCATTGACGATTGATACAAATCTTTTATTAAATACAAAGTTAAAAAAACATGCGTACCTTTAAGAATTAAAGTCTACTTGTGTAAACTGTTGTTATTTTAAAGGAAACGTTTTTCTTACAAATGTAACCCAAAAGAAATTAAAAAGAGAAAAATAGGAAAAGGAAAAAAAAACTAACAATTGATGAGTGACTATTAATATATATATATATATATATATATATATATATATATATATATATATATATATATATATATATATATATGAAATTAACCACGTATTGCTGTAATTTTTCTTATTTTTTTATTTTTTTGCAACAAATCGTTTGTACAAAGCTATATGCTCATCATTTATTTTACCTTAGTGAACCTCATGAACTAAAAATAAATGACACCCTAATTCAACAGTTATATATATATATATATATATATATATATATATATATATATATATATATATATATATATATATATATATATATATATATATATATATAATAAAAAAATGAAAAGTAATTGAAAAAGTGCTTACAAAAAATAAAATACAAAAAAGAGCAATAGACGTTTCATCCTTCTGTATAATATAATATTAAAAGTAAATACAATAGTTAATAGTAAATTCAACAATAAATATCTTTTTCGGTGTCCACAAATCGACCGTACGAAAAGAATGGTAACAGGCCTTCTTAATTTCGGTGTCCTTATTCTTTTTATGTCCTTGTTGTTGTGTAATAGATTTATCACTTTGTGTTTGTTAGTTTGGTATTTTGGTTTAGTTATAATTGTATTTGTTTTAGTTGTCATGGTATGACTCGGTTGGAGTTAGAGTCGATTTATGACGTTTACCAGTTTTGAGCCCGCCCGATTTCTTATTATACGTTTCGATTTGGATCTATATCTTTCGATGAAGATCTCATCTATAAAGTTTTCGTTATTTTTGTAAAAAAAATTAAGAATATAAAAATAATATATATCTCATTAATAATAAAATACTCATTCATTTCATAATATAATACAATTATCTCTAACAAATATGTTTTGATTTATGATAGATTGATGAATTGTAAAAATTTTTCATGGTATTTAAAGTAAATATGATTGAAAGTTATTTCAAAATTAATTGTTTAATAAGGGTAACAAATAGGAGCATTATAAGAAGTCTAATGCTATTTATTGGTTATTTTTTTTAGGAATAATTTTTTTAGAACATACCAGGTAGACAATTAAAATGAAACGGAAGAAATATATATTTTAGATCAACTTTAATTTAAAATATATTAATATTGGATGATGAATTTGTTTATATACAAATTTATTCATATTTAAAATATAATATTATAGTTATAATGTGTTATATAATTATTTATAATGTTAAGTAATTATATACAGAACCCTGTGTTGTAGATCAAGTGGGAGTGGCTTAATACTCTTTGTTAAAAGTTAGGAGTTTGACTTCCGAGAACTACAACGTTACACTCTAGGTTATCCACTGACCTCGAAATCCACCCGATGTTGCTTTTTCGCACATTGCATTGCGTGGGCAACGGGAAAGGGGTTTTACCGGCCATGCCTTTGGATTGGTTTGAGTTTCCTCCAGGGCACCAGTTGGGGGCAAATTATGCAACAGCGCGCGATGATCGCGTGAGTAGTTTAGTCCCGTGAGTGATCCCAAACTACTATTAAAAAATAATTATATACGGAGTATAGTGTTAAATAATTATTACATATATATATATATATATATATATATATATATATATATATATATATATATATATATATATTGATTGATGGAGTATATTATATTTATTTTATTATATATATTAATATTTTATATTATATTTAATATTATATTATTACATATTACGGAGTGTATATATTTTTTATTACTATTTAATATTATATTATACAGAGTGTAAGTATATATTTGCTAACAGTAATATCTATATGTATTTATATATATATATATATATATATATATATATATATATATATATTATACGTATTAGATATAGTAATCCGTATAATCTAATCTTGATTCTTCATTTTCATAAATCATAAATACGGAGTAGAATATATGGAGACTGGGAAAAAAGAAAACAAAATAAGTACAAGGATGAAAAATCAGTCAATTCACACGGGTCTAAGGGCAAATCAGTAATTCCCAATATGTACATATAAATATATCCACCAGTTTCGCTTCCCAAAACTTCTCTAGTTACAGTCCAAAGACCGCCTCTCTTTATTTATTTTTATTTCTCTCTCAAGCATTTTATCAAGCACCTTGTCTGCGTCCTACCACCGCCGGAAAATCATCTCTCCGGCAACCAATCTTCCGTCAATTTCATAACTTTCTAGCTACACACCTTCCCAACAATCATTCCCCCACCGTTACCAACCATGGCGGCTGAGACCGAAATCGGTTAAACATTGATATAAATTCGATTAAAAAGATGGGTAAGTTAGGTTTAGGGTTAGCGGTAGGTTGTGCGGTAGCAAGTTGTGCGATCGCGGTGGTGATGGTCGGAAGGAGAGTACAGAACAGGAGACGGTGGTGGAAAGTTGTAAAGATTTTGGATGAATTTGATGAAACGGCTGAAACGCCGGTTAGTAGGTTACGGCAGGTGGTTGATGCCATGGCTGTTGAGATGCACGCTGGTTTAGCTTCTGAAGGTGGTAGTAAACTTAAGATGTTACTCACTTTTGTTGACAATCTTCCTGACGGGTCCGTACCATTATCATTATTATTATAATAATTAATAATATAATATACGTATATGTATTGTGTGTATATATGCTTGTGGTATATGAAGTTTTTGGTGTAAAGATGAAATTATTGTGTCGAAAGGTGTATTTACTGCTGTTAATTTGATTGAATTATTTATCTTTTTGTACTTTGGGTTATTGGGTAATAGTGTGTGAACTTACTAATGCTAATGCTGATGTTGTAATTTGTTAGTTTTTGTGTTAAATTCTTGAAGTATTATAATTGTTTGATATTGGTGCGTAGATGAGTGTATTGGCTTGTTTTATTTATTTATTTATTTATTTTTGTAGAATTAATAATGTTTCCTTTTTGGTTCACTATTACGTGTGATCTGCTTTGCTTAAATTTAGGTTATGAGGTTCAAAGATTTGGTCTTCTTGAATCTTGATGCATCTTTGAATGTCTTTTTTTGAAACTTCTTGTTGACTTAACCTTTTACATTGTTCTTGTTTGAATTAACCCTTTTCAAACTTCTTGTTTAAATTAACTTTATGAGACTTGCAAACGAATAATTGAATATGAGTTAGATTCATTGCTTATCAATGCAAATGCATTAGGCCTCATTTAAATTATGTGTTGAGTGACTACGTTAAGCATTTATGTACGTAACTGATATATGGTAACTAATCATTGCCCGATTCTAGGGCTTTTTACATTGTATTATATGCTCTCAATTTGTTATCTTTTATTGATGGTATATTTTTTTAATCAGAAGTGAAAATGGAATATTCTATGCGCTACATGTTGGAGGCACCAATTTTAGGATTTTAAGAATCGAGCTTGGTGGCCAAAGGTCGATACTTGGGCATGATGTTGAGCGGAAACCTATTCCACCTCATTTAATGACCAGTGCAAGTGAGGTGTGTAAAATTCTACTATTTTGTGAATTTTTTATTGTATACTTGCCAGTTTTACGAGTTATTTAGGTTTATTTTTATTAATATTTGCAGGAACTTTTTGATTTTATTGCCTTGTCCCTCAAGGAATTTGTTGAAAAGACGGGAAATAATATGCAGCTCTCACAAGTTAGAGGAAAAGATATCGGCTTTACGTTTTCATTTCCTGTGAAACAGACATCTATATCATCTGGTACTTTGATAAAGTGGACTAAAGGTTTTGCCATTGAAGATATGGTAAATCTCTAACTATGTAAATTGAAAAATGAAATAAAATGGCTTTATCTGCTAGTCTAAATGTGTTTATCTGCTAGTCTAAATGTCTTTATTATTTGCAGGTTGAAAAAGACATTGTTGAATGTCTGCAAAAAGCATTGTCTAGAAGAGGTTTGGATATGAATGTTGCTGCACTTGTAAGCACACAATCTTCTTTCTTGATTTTTTTTTTTTTTTTTTTTTTTTGTATGTATAATAGGTTATTTATTTTAGTAAATGTTGGTTGATTATCATTCTTATATCTTTTGTGGTATGCAAGTCAACAGGCATGTTTAGATTAAAATTGGAAAGCAAAGATTTTATTAATATTGGCACACAACTCTTGAACCTAAACTTCTCTATGTAAATAATGCTTCAAAATTTCATATACCTTTAAATATATATAGAAGTTTCTGATCATATGTACTCGGATAGTGAGACTCATTTAAAACTCATTTAGCACCTTGATATTCATATATCCGTATATATGATACGACCTAAAGAGAGTAGTTGAGGAAAAATAGTCTAGTATAATGTTTTGTTATGCATAGTTATGATTCAAATATTCTAGCAAATTTAGCAAAATTCTATTTTGGCTACCCGCATCTACTTTCAATCAAGTTGTACTTTTGCCATTCATGTACAAACATTCTTTAGAATCATATTTTGGACTTGAGTAACTTATATGGGTAGTGTGCCCTCTAATTAAAAGAAATTTCTAATTTTGATACCTTGTTTCTTTTTCTACAAGTGCTTCTCAAATCTTTACTATAAATCTGAAATGCTTTATTTGACATATCTGTAATTTTCTTATAAACAATGTATCTAATGTATATCATGGATTAATATTAAACAGGTTAATGATAGTGTGGGAACATTGGCCCTTGGGCATTTTTACGATAAAGACACAGTTGCTGCTGTCGTAATCGGGACCGGTACTAACGCCTGCTATTTCGAACGAGCTGATGCGGTTATTAAATGTCAAGGTCTTCTCACGACTTCAGGAGGCATGGTATCTTTAATCATTCCAAAATCGAACTATTTTTAAGAATATAAAAATTGGAATTTTCTTTAATTCGCTTAAGTTCCTATGTCTATCAGGTTATCAATATGGAATGGGGTAATTTTTGGTCCTCACATTTGCCTAGAACATCATATGACATTGATTTGGACACTGACAGCCAAAACCCGAATGATCAGGTTAGTTTTTGTTCTGTATATGCTCGGTTTTGTTTTAAATCATCCGATGACTAATACAGGGATACTAATGTAGGGTTTTGAGAAAATGATATCGGGGATGTATTTAGGCGACATAGTAAGAAGAGTAATCTGCAAAATGTCTTTAGAATCTGACATTTTTGGACCATTTTCTTCCAAGTTGTCGGTACCGTTCGTGTTAAGGTATGTGTTATTAAACCCTCTTTCTTTCTCTTGTTTGTTGTTAAGTGGTCACCCAATAAAGTTGTAGGGTTTTCCCTGTTCGGGTTACCCGGAAAGGGCGAGTAATCCGACCCCATACTCTAGTGTACGCAGCCCATCAGGAATACTCCCTGGCTGTTTCCAACCCTTCCTTGGCCACCCCAAGAATTGAACCTGAGACCTCTTGCAAGGATCTCAGGGTCCCAACCACTTGGGCTACCTTGGGATGGTTAAGTGGTCACCCAATGTTAGTATTTAATATACGCTATTTTTGTTTTAAACGCAAGGACCATAACTTTTAGTAGGTGAGATATTAAAGTAAAGAAGCATGTGCTGAAATGTTTTTTCCATTAAAGTTGTAGATCATTAAACATTTAACAAATTGGTGATTTAATTAACCTTCATTCTTGTTGTATTTACTTGCTGGATTCCAAGTCATTTGTTTGTCTTATTTCTTTTTATTATATATTTTTTTTATGTATTTAGCATAAATGCTTCGTTAGGAAAAAGGCAAGTCTTTTCTTTTCCCTCCACCGAATAGCTACTACTAGGAGTCGTTCTTTTCTTTGTATTATATAAAAGCAAGCTTTAATTTTATATTTTTTTCTTAACCTATTATGTTTAAAAGCCACCTTCTGTTTCGTTCTTTTCTTTCTTTTCAAAGAAAGTGGTGCTGTTCTCTTATATTTTTATTATAGATAGAATCAAGCATTCTTTGTTATGAAACTTATTAAATAATTCACGAAGCAATTGATTATATTGTTTATTGATGTTACTCAGTACTCCATTAATGGCTGCCATGCATGAAGATGACTCTCCAGACTTGAGTCAAGTTGCCAAGATTTTAGAGGACACATTGGATGTAAGACAATGTTTCCTTTAAAGTTTCAATATTTATTAGTGGTGGCAATTTCAACCCATTTACTATATAAAGTATGGTTCATCATTAATAATAATAATTTTTTTTTATATAATCAGATACATGATGTTCCATTGAAAGTTAGAAAACTGGTTGTCAAAGTATGTGACGTGGTGACAAGACGAGCTGCCAGGTTGGCTGCTGCAGGTGTTGTCGGGATCTTGAAAAAGATTGGGCGAGATGGGACGGGGGGCATTTCAAGTGTAAGAATCAAAGGTGGAAAAAGTGGTAATAAAATGAGAAGAACGGTTGTAGCAGTTGAGGGTGGATTATACACGAGCTACACCATGTTTAGAGAATATATGAATGAAGCTGTAGCAGAAATATTAGGTGAAGAAATTGCTCCATATGTTATTCTTAAAGTGATGGAAGACGGATCAGGTATTGGGGCGGCTATGTTGGCTGCAGCTAATTCAACTTGAAGTGTGGATACAGTACAGGTTCTATGAACATATATATTTATATATATAACTATGGTGATATATAAATATAGATATATAGATCTGTAAATTGTAAATTCCATTTTTAGTTGGTTCTATTCAACCTATGTGTATAGGAAGGGAAGGTTGTAAATATGTCATATAGCAGTAGTAGATGAAGCTTGTGGCAGTTGGTTCTTTGTAGTCTCAGAATGTGTTCATTCATTTTTAGGGTTAAATAGTGGAGTAGCTATTTGGTGTTAGTTTGTTTTTTATGGTTTGTTATTTCATTGTTGGAAGCTTTGTGAATATAATTATAATTAGCTTATTATCGTTTATATTTACATTTCAAGATATATCAAATCCTACCCTTTATCTTGCTACTTATTCTACTTGATCTTTCCTCTTGTGTTGCACATTGTCTTCTTGACTAACCTTTAGATTGCGGTAAAAATAGGTGACTGCCAGAAAAGAAACCCCCTGAGTATAGATGCACAAATCGGATAACAAATCGGATTCAGACAAAAAAAAAACGGGATTTTTTTGTCCGGATTTTTCGGAACCGGTTCCGGATCCGGTTCCGGTTCTCGGCGTCGGATTTTTTTCGGATTTTTTTCCGGAACCGGTTCTTTTTCGGATCTCGATCGGATTTTTTCGGATTTTTCTTGGACTAGGATTCGATTTTGCGGATTATATTTTTACCGGTTCTATTTTTTTTAACGTTTGACAACAATAATATAATCGGTATAAAGAAAAGTTATAACGCTCAAGTGCTCAACACAATAGATAATATAAATAACAATATTCGAACAATACAATTATATAAATAACACTTTTATTCGAACGATACAATAATAAAAATAAAAGCACTTTTATTCGAACAATAAAAACACTTTAAAATGTCAAGGTTGTTAAATTGTTCTTCACTCATGTTTAGTGCAAAGTTTGCCATCTTATAATTTCCCAACTCGCTTGTGGGTGCCGATGTTCGTGCTCGTTTGGAAGCGTCTTCACGTACCAAGTTAAAAAGACTTATTTTGAGGTCTCGGCTCCTTCGAGAAGATGATCCGGGTTGGTCAACAATTGGGTTTGATTGTCGACCAATGAGCGGTAACGGCTAAATAAGAATTTGCCGTTCCATGTGGTGCGCTCCAAACATCACAAGTTATAGAAACCCTATGTTTATATGTTCGAAAACCTTCAATTATTTCAGTTTTAGCTTTTTTCCATAATTTAAAGGCGTCACGTCTTAAGGTAGAACGACTTACATTGCTATATCGCGGTTGTAGTCCATAATAAATATGAGAATGTTTGTTGGTACATTTTCAACCAAGGCATTACCATGTATTTATAATGGACTTTGTGGGGTTAAAATGGTAAAAAAAAAAAACTAAAAAAACTGCAAAAAAAAGGCTGAAACTGCAAAAAAAAAAAAAAAAAAAAAAAAAAAGTTTTCTAAAAAACCGGATCGGATCCGGATCCGGATCCAAACCGGATCGGATAAAATCCGGTTTATATCCGGAAAAAATCCGGTTTTCTTGAAAAACTGGATCCGGGTGGAACCGGATCGGATCTCGGATCCGGATCCGGTTTTTGCTGTGTCCGGTTTTGCTTGGATCCGGTTCCGGATCGGGTCACCGGATCGGATCTGGATCCGGTTTTTTTGCCCATCTATACCCCTGAGAAAGTGGTATGTTCTGTCGTAATTTGATAAAAAAAAAAAAAAAAAAAAAAAAAAAGGTGTAATTTCTTATGAATATTGCAATGAGAAATGCAGAAATAACTGAAATTTGATCTGTGACATGCTTTAACGTACTAATTTTAGAAGTTTTGAAAATGCTAACTAGTTGGTTGACCAAAAACAAAGATAATATATGGACAAGAGATTTTAGCCAAAAAAAAGTAAATTTGGACACAGTTAAAATATTAACTTGTTGGGACAATGAGAAAGAGAAGCTTTCATATTTTTATGACATAGTAATATAGTATTGGGCTTTGAGGTTTCATGGTTTAGAGAATCCATTAGTGGGCTAAACTGAGAATAACACATTTTTACTGCAAACTTTGGAATCAAATTGTTAATGGGCTTATCACCTATTTGCCCATTTTTTAGTAGTTTTTGACCCGACCCCCCCTCCCCCCCCCCATGAAAAAAAAAATTGACTGCTTGCCCGCACAAGGCTGTATCTTGCGGCCTTGCGTCTTAGTCTTATTAAATTAGGTCAAATCTACACACCCACAGCTACTTTGCGAACCTCCTTGCGACATACGACGATTACGATAACCACAATTTTTGCGACCCTCCTTGCGACCCGTCTACCCTTGCGACCATCACCATCACCATCTCCGCCACCACACCATCTCACGCCACCTCTCGACATCTCACCCTCAAATCACCATTTTCGACCTGAGTAAAAGGAATAGATCAAAAGCTAACAAAAATTTCCATCAAGATGTCACAAGATCAGGTTAATTCTAAATCTTAACTATACTTGTTTAATTAAGCCTTTAATCTTTCAAAAGTTATTTTTAAGTTATTTTGCACACCAAGTATTCGATGTAATGCATCAACGAGCTTGGTGATGCTTTTGTAATTAAATTGTTCAGGGATGCGTGTAAGTGTCATTGTTTGGTATTTAACATCTTAAAAAGCTGGAACACGATTGTGGAATTTGGCACAAAATTGTAATCTAGACAAGGCGCAAGGAACATCTTGCGTCCTTGCGCTCGGTTGAAAACGGTGGCGCAAGGTGTACCTTGCCCCTTGCGTCTCGTTGATCACCTAGACGCAAGGTATATCTTGCGTCCTTGCGTCTTTTGATTTTTGCTGAACACTGACTGTTTCAGAGATATGTGGAAGCGAAATTGACGATGAAGAATATGTTGAATGTTATACCTCGGGCTAAGGCATTAATGAATGAAAATCAACAAAATATTTTTAGGGGCACATGTTTTGGTACTTGGTTAGATCTTCTTTACACGGGCAATGATCTCGGACTTGTACATGCAATGCTCCAAAGAGAAAGTTAGCGGCCGACATGACTAGACGAAAAGTACCCAGCTGAGGACGAGGAAATATGGTTTACTTTCCGTCCCAATTTCCAAATTAGATTTGGTAGGCGGGAATTTTGTCTCGTCACGGGTTTTAGGTTTAGTCGTCGAACGGACATGGCACATTATGATGCAGAAACACTTCCAATTAGATGACGTTGTTTCCCAAAAAGTAAAGATAATGCCAACATTACAATTACCGATATACAAAACCTTTTATATAATGGTGGTGTTACGGTTAGTGACGAAAATGTCGTGCGACTAACAATTATTTTGATTGTCGAAAGAGCATTTATGGGTAAGCAAGGGATTCATGTGGTGAGCATAATAAACTATTCAATTACCCTTCGATTGTTCTCAATGATTCGCTAACAATTATATGTAAATAGATACATATACTATAACTTGAAAGGATTATGATATTATTATGGGTCTCTGTTGTGAGGTCCACGTTGATTTGGGAAATCATTCATTTTTAACGGTATTCGGAATAAATGGTAAAGTGTTCGTTTAATTAAAGTAATTTGGACACATACAATAATAAGGAATATTAACTGTTGGAATTAGATATATGAATAACTTGCGATATGTATTTTAAAACGTGTTTATTAATATCGAAAATATATATTTAACAATACGATAAAATATAATATTAACTTGGTCATAAAAACGAATTGTTATTATATATATATTAACAAATAGCGAGACGATAATTTATAGAAGTAAATGATCAAAATACTCAAAAGTTTAAGATATACTTTGAGTGGTATAGTTTAGGGATAATTTAAGGCTATATTTTGACAAAGGTACGTGACACGAAATGCAAAATACAAGTTTTCTCAGCGTACGAAAGGATATTTGAAAAATCGGAACCGGGACATAAGTCGAGTGATAACGTACGACTTATCGGAACAAAAATTACAAGTCAACTATGCATGTGAATTTAATATAATATATAATTAATTATATAAATTAAATATATTATATAAAATTATATAAAATTATGTCGACAAACAAATAGTTAAAAGTTTGTGAGCTGGATCAGAGGACCATGCGATCGCATGACCTTGATGCCCAAAAACCATGCGATCGAGGTTTGGTTCAGTTTAAATCATAATATATCTCTCGTCTCAATCTCTCTATTATATTTATATTATTATTATTATTATTATTATTATTATTATTATTATTATTATTATTATTATATTATTATTATTATTATTATTATTATTATTATTATTATTATTAAGATTAATATTATTATTAATCTTAATATTATTAGTAGTAACATTATTAATTAGTATTATACATAAAATACTACGACGAAGTCATGAGCGTGTCACTTTCAAAACAAGTTTTCAAGCGGGATAGAGCTAAGGAAATTATGGGTTATTGCCAAGGAGGTTATGGGTAATGTTCGGGGGTATATTTGTGAATCAAACCTAGTGTTTATCATCTCCGTTACGTCTACGTACTTTCCTACAATATTGAATCTCAATACTGATACGTAAGCACTCATATATTATCTTTTATATATTAATGGTGTATCCATGTCTAGTGCTCGAGTATATATATTTATACATGCTTGTATGCTAAATTTCGTCGCTAAACAGTTTATAATGAATCACGAATTAAATACATATATTACTGGTAAAAAGTATATGATATACATGTTTTTGGAAAGCTGGCGAAAAATCAATGACTTTTCATTTAGATATCGAATAGTTTCGATGAACGGATTAAAAGATATGATCAACTGAATTATGATTGACGATAATTGAAATTGCTTTTGAATCTGCAATTAAGATTTAAACAACTTGTTTACAAGATTGATAAAATGGATTTTTAAATATTACCAGCCGAGTAAATGAATCCTTATATAAGGTACGTCTCGTTTGTTGAACTATTGTCAAAATTGACTTTTTGAAACAACATTGGATAACTTTTGTATGTCGATATCGAGCATTAGGATTGTGATACACTATGACCTGACCTAGCTTGATAGAAATTTATTGACCAACATATGTTCTCTAGGTTGAGATCTACGATTATTTGGTAATTCGAGTTTCGGTCACATTACAATGAACAACTTTATGTGCCGCTAAGGTGAGTTTCATTGCTCCCTTTTTAATTGCTTTTGTAATATATATTTTTGGACTGAGAATACATGCAATTTATTTTAAAAGCAATGGATACAAGTACATACTTAATTCTACACTGAGTTTGAACCGAAAATCCCTTAGCTTTGGTAACTAGTAGCTGCCAGTACATAGGATATGGACTGGTGGGCATGAATAACAGTATATGGATCCATAGAGCTTGACATCCCCGTCCGAGCTAGAGCACTAGCCTTTTAACAGACGTGTGTTATTTGAGTTTAGGACACGTTGGTTTGCGTGTATTAAAACGAATGGGGTATTTATCATTATAACGTTAAAGCTTAGTTACCAGGGTGCTCTATTATGTAGAATCTATTGATAAAAGTTTCTGGATGAAACAACTAAAATCTTGTGATCCACCTTTACATACAGATTATACGAAACAATAAAACTATGAACTCACCAACCTTTGTGTTGACACTTGTTAGCATGTTTATTCTCAGGTTTCCTAGAAGTCTTCCGCTGTTTGCTTATATGTTAGACAAGCTATGTACATGGAGTCATACATGGCATATTTTTCAAGGAAACGTTGCATTCACCAAATCATCACCATGTATCTTATTTTGACTGCACTGTCAACGGAAGTACTATTGTAAACTATTATTTACGGTGATTGTCTATATGTAGAAATCATCATATGTCGAAAACCTTTGATTTAAATATTCATTTATGGTGTGCCTTTTCAAAAGAATGCAATTTTACAAAACGTATCATATAGAGGTCAAATACCTCGCAATGAAATCAATGAATGACGTATTGTCTATATGGATTTGGAGCGATCGTCACAGTTGGTATCAGAGCGTTGGTCCTAGTGAACCAAGTCTTGCATGACTGTGTCTAACTGATAGTTGTTAGGATGCATTAGTAAGTCTGGACTTCGACCGTGTCTGCATGTCAAAAGTTTTTCTTATCATTTCTTGTCAGAAATTACCTGCTTATCATTCCTAGTCTAGACACGTTTTACTGCATTGATTGCATGAATAGTGTATAGACAAAATTCATATCTTAGCGTATCTGTTACTATAAACTTTTCCTGACATCTTCCGAAAATTTCTTCGTGATTTATGGAATTTGGTATTATATATACATATGTAAATTATGTATTGAAGAATACCAAACTAAATTCTATAATCTAATTCATATCAAAAATCATCTCCCTAATTATACAAGATGGATCCCGTATCTAGTTCAAATTCCTTAAACTCTGACAGCTATTCCGATATGGATATTCACCTGAATTCCTAAGATAGTGTAACCGGAATGGATCAACCAATTAGCCATCATCTATTCTGGATGAATTGGGGATGAGTTCGTAGCCTACTTAATTATTGGAGACAAGAAGAAGGCGATCCCTTCCATCCACCACATTGCCCTCTTGGCGAAGAACCTGAAGTACTTACCGGCGAACCTGTTCGAGACACCATTTTCTCTCTCATTTCTAAAGTATCTCGTCACGATAATATACTATCTCAAATTCTGGATCTTATTCATCCGCTCGTCCGAACCGCCTATCATCTCGGTGTAGTAGAAGAAGCCAACGAGCTTTACGCTCGGGTAGTGGCTTTGGAGAATATGGTGCAAAGGTTACAAGCACCAGCAGCATCACCGGCATCAACAGTACCACCGACAACAACACCAACAGTACCATTACCACCACCAACAACATCCGCATCGCAAACCTCAACTTCACAATCTGTCCCACGAGCATCAACGTCATACGCACCATAGTTACCAAGAAATACCAGCAACAATAACCGATGAAGTATTAACTCATTTCCCCTGAAGAAATTTTATGTATATTTAATATATATGAATTTTGAAATCAAAATAAATCTTTTCGTACTAAGCTATTACGGGTGAATCTTAACTGGTAGGTACTACTCGGTTAGTTCATATTACTAATATGCAATGATGTACATCCTTCCTTAACAACTTAACCATTGTTAACTACAATCTCTGTTTCAACTTAATGAATTCCATTTCATAATAAACCAAGTGTATTATTTAATTACATAATTGATTTTACATTTACATTTTCGATGTACTCGAAACTTTCCAGAAAACATCATATGTGCCTTATAAGATTCACAAAAATTCCACAAACACCAACATCCTTCACCAAGGAATATCAATAAGCATAATTAATGAAGTATTGATTTCGTTAGTGAAATACTCCACGAAGATTATGTAATCTCTAATGTTTTAGAGATTATTCATTTCTAATTCAAGCCAAAAATCAAATGAGCTTAATATAATTTTAACTCATTTAATCTGAATTACATCTGAAGAAAATATACATACAGATATTTTCATAAAGATTGTAATGAAAAATTCTTTTGTACAAAATATTACTTGTGAAATCTTTAACGGGTAGGTAATACTCGGGAAATATATAAGTTCACAATTAATATGTTACACTGTACATTCTTCAACTTTAATTCAAAAATCATTAACTATACTCACTACCTTAACTGCAATACACAATCATTTCATACAAATTCAATTACATATTCTGATATTGACGGATCAGAATTCAAGTCATAACTCTGAACCAGTGACATCATTCTTAGATCTCTATATCTTTCAAAGCTATACTTTGACTTCAAAACTGTGCAAGATCCTTTAGCGTTGTTTTTAACGAAAATAATCTTGCAATTCCTTTTCAAAGTATCCAGTTTTATCACACTTTCAACTAGTCAACTTCGACTTTTTAGATTAGCCTTATTATAACCTTGACATATACGTTCTTGTTACTGGGGAACCTTTCATGTTCCACCACATTAGCAGTAAATTTACCAACAACTTTATTAATCCTTAACCTTTCGAAAAATCCTTATACTCATTGAAACCCTATCACGTATGTAGTGACCTGAACTTTTCCATGTTTATATATATTAATTGAGATTGATATTTACATGATTAAATGTTTCCAACATGTTAAGCAATCAAACTTGTTAAGACTTGATTAATTGAAATATGTTTCATATAGACAATTGACCACCCAAGTTTACCGGTGATTCACGAACGTTAAAACTTGTAAAAACTATATGATGACATATATATGGATATATATATATAGTTAACATGATACTATGATAAGTAAACATATCATTAAGTATATTAACAATGAACTACATATGTAAAAACAAGACTACTAACTTAATGATTTTTAAACGAGACATATATGTAACGATTATCGTTGTAAAGACATTTAATGTATATATATTATATTAAGAGATATTCATACATGATAATATCATGATAATATAATAATTTAAAATCTCATTTGATATTATAAACATTGGGTTAACAACATTTAACAAGATCGTTAACCTAAAGGTTTCAAAACAACACTTACATGTAACGACTAACGATGACTTAACGACTCAGTTAAAATGTATATACATGTAGTGTTTTAATATGTATTTATACACTTATGAAAGACTTCAATACACTTATCAAAATACTTCTACTTAACAAAAATGCTTACAATTACATCCTCGTTCAGTTTCATCAACAATTCTACTCGTATGCACCCGTATTCGTACTCGTACAATACACAGCTTTTAGATGTATGTACTATTGGTATATACACTCCAATGATCAGCTCTTAGCAGCCCATGTGAGTCACCTAACACATGTGGGAACCATCATTTGGCAACTAGCATGAAATATCTCATAAAATTACAAAAATATGAGTAATCATTCATGACTTATTTACATGAAAACAAAATTACATATCCTTTATATCTAATCCATACACCAACGACCAAAAACACCTACAAACACTTTCATTCTTCAATTTTCTTCATCTAATTGATCTCTCTCAAGTTCTATCTTCAAGTTCTAAGTGTTCTTCATATATTCTACAAGTTCTAGTTACATAAAATCAAGAATACTTTCAAGTTTGCTAGCTCACTTCCAATCTTGTAAGGTGATCATCCAACCTCAAGAAATCTTTGTTTCTTACAGTAGGTTATCATTCTAATACAAGGTAATAATCATATTCAAACTTTGGTTCAATTTCTATAACTATAACAATCTTATTTCAAGTGATGATCTTACTTGAACTTGTTTTCGTGTCATGATTCTGCTTCAAGAACTTCGAGCCATCCAAGGATCCGTTGAAGCTAGATCCATTTTTCTCTTTTCCAGTAGGTTTATCCAAGGAACTTAAGGTAGTAATGATGTTCATAACATCATTCGATTCATACATATAAAGCTATCTTATTCGAAGGTTTAAACTTGTAATCACTAGAACATAGTTTAGTTAATTCTAAACTTGTTCGCAAACAAAAGTTAATCCTTCTAACTTGACTTTTAAAATCAACTAAACACATGTTCTATATCTATATGATATGCTAACTTAATGATTTAAAACCTGGAAACACGAAAAACACCGTAAAACCGGATTTACGCCGTCGTAGTAACACCGCGGGCTGTTTTGGGTTAGTTAATTAAAAACTATGATAAACTTTGATTTAAAAGTTGTTATTCTGAGAAAATGATTTTTATTATGAACATGAAACTATATCCAAAAATTATGGTTAAACTCAAAGTGGAAGTATGTTTTCTAAAATGGTCATCTAGACGTCGTTCTTTCGACTGAAATGACTACCTTTACAAAAATGACTTGTAACTTATTTTTCCGACTATAAACCTATACTTTTTCTGTTTAGATTCATAAAATAGAGTTCAATATGAGACCATAGCAATTTGATTCACTCAAAACGGATTTAAAATGAAGAAGTTATGGGTAAAACAAGATTGGATAATTTTTCTCATTTTAGCTACGTGAAAATTGGTAACAAATATATTCCAACCATAACTTAATCAACTTGTATTGTATATTATGTAATCTTGAGATACCATAGACACGTATACAATGTTTCGACCTATCATGTCGACACATCTATATATATTTCGGAACAACCATAGACACTCTATATGTGAATGTTGGAGTTAGCTATACAGGGTTGAGGTTGATTCCAAAATATGTATAGTTTGAGTTGTGATCAATACTGAGATACGTATACACTGGGTCGTGGATTGATTCAAGATAATATTTATCGATTTATTTCTGTACATCTAACTGTGGACAACTAGTTGTAGGTTACTAACGAGGACAGCTGACTTAATAAACTTAAAACATCAAAATATATTAAAAAGTGTTGTAAATATATTTTAAACATACTTTGATATATATGTATATATTGTTATAGGTTCGTGAATCAACCAGTGGCCAAGTCTTACTTCCTGACGAAGTAAAAAATCTGTGAAAGTGAGTTATAGTCCCACTTTTAAAATCTAATATTTTTGGGATGAGAATACATGCAGGTTTTATAAATGATTTACAAAATAGACACAAGTACGTGAAACTACATTCTATGGTTGAATTATCGAAATCGAATATGCCCCTTTTTATTAAGTCTGGTAATCTAAGAATTAGGGAACAGACACCCTAATTGACGCGAATCCTAAAGATAGATCTATCGGGCCCAACAAGCCCCATCCAAAGTACCGGATGCTTTAGTACTTCGAAATTTATATCATATCCGAAGGGTGTCCCGGAATGATGGGGATATTCTTATATATGCATCTTGTTAATGTCGGTTACCAGGTGTTCACCATATGAATGACTTTTATCTCTATGTATGGGATGTGTATTGAAATATGAAATCTTGTGGTCTATTATTATGATTTGATATATATAGGTTAAACCTATAACTCACCAACATTTTTGTTGACGTTTTAAGCATGTTTATTCTCAGGTGATTATTAAGAGCTTCCGCTGTAGCATACTTAAATAAGGACGAGATTTGGAGTCCATGTTTGTATGATATTGTGTAAAAACTGCATTCAAGAAACTTATTTTGTTGTAACATATTTGTATTGTAAACCATTATGTAATGGTCGTGTGTAAACAGGATATTTTAGATTATCATTATTTGATAATCTACGTAAAGCTTTTTAAACCTTTATTGATGAAATAAAGGTTATGGTTTGTTTTAAAATGAATGCAGTCTTTGAAAAACGTCTCATATAGAGGTCAAAACCTCGCAACGAAATCAATTAATATGGAACGTTTTTAATCAATAAGAACGGGACATTTCAGTTGGTATCCGAGCGTTGGTCTTAGAGAACCAGAATTTTGCATTAGTGTGACTTATCTAGTTTGTTAGGATGCATTAGTGAGTCTGGACTTCGACCGTGTTTACTTGAAAAGTGATTGCTTAACAAATTTTGTTGGAAACTATATATTTTTAACATGTGAATATTATGTGATATATTAATCTCTTAACGCGTTTGATATTATGTGATAGATGTCTACCTCTAGAACAAGTCCCATTGACTCACCTAATAATAATGAAGAGTCAAATGTAAATTGGAATGATTCGTGGACTGATTCACAAGTTCCCGAAGAGGAACCGGAAGAAGAGTCGGAACCGGAAGAAGAATCGAAACCGGAAGAAGATTCGGAACCGGATGAAGAAATAGAACCGGTGGGGGAAATAATAAAATGGTTAAGTAAAAGAAAATCCTCAACCAACCGACCAAGGTTAATTATGGTCAATGGTGTTTCCGCCAAGGAAGCAAAATATTGGGAGGATTACCAATTCTCCGATGAATCGGATTCCGACGAGAATTCCGATGATGTTATAGAAATTACCCCAACTGAATTTAAAAAGGCAAAAGAAAATAATAAGGGAAAGGGCATAAAAATAGAGAAATCTAATTCCAACCCCGATGAACTTTATATGTATCGTCAACCCCCGAAGTCCTTAAGTTGTAACAATGACCCGGGAACCTCTAAACCACCAGGTTTTTCTAAACCAATGTGGATAACGACGGCTCGTATTAGGGGAAAATCATATATCCCTAGAAACTTGGCAAAACGAACCAAAACCGAAGAAGAAGAAACAAGCGAGTCGGAATAAGATAGTTGTATTCATGTGGTGTAATATATGTAATATAGTGTGCTTATGCTTTATGATATATGTAAAAATTGCTTGTATTAATAAGTATTTTTTTTTTATGAATCTAACTCTTGTCTATTTTACAGTATAAAAACACAAAATGGATAGACAACCCAATATTTTAAGAGACCTACCCGGAGACATGATTGATGAAATCTTGTCTAGAGTCGGTCAGAATTCCTCGGCACAACTATTTAAGGCGAGATCAGTTTGTAAGACATTCGAAGAACGTTCCAAGAATGTCTTGGTTTATAAGAGACTTTCGTTTGAAAGATGGGGGATATCACATTGGGAAACCCATAAGTTACGATGTGTTTACTTTGATGCATATATTGCGGGGAACTCAAATGCTATTTTACGCAACGGGTTAAGAAATTATTTTGACTCAATGTATCCGAATATAGGACTTCATGATTTAGAAAAAGCGGCTAACATGCAACATAAAGAAGCATGCTATGCTTATGGGTTAGTAATGTTCGCTTCTCACCAAAGTGAGAAAAAGAACATCGGGCTACAGCTATTAAACAAAACGTTCCCACAAGTGACGGAGTCGGTAATTGGGGTAAGAAATGAGGTTTTTAGATTGTTACGGGACTGTTGGACATTACGTAACCCTCGTCCCTTTGACGACGTTACAACACGCTGTCTTATCAACGGCCATAATGGTTATGTTGCACAAGACCAAGGATGGGAAGTAGTCCTAGTAAAACCAGAATGCATGACTTGTTTCTGGACGTATGAATTACGTGTCTTTATTGCCTTTGCTGAACGACTTGTGTACTAGCTAGAATTATCTTCACAACTATCTTTTATCAAAGTTATTGTGTGCTATATTTCATGCTTTATGTAAAATAAGCGGTATTGTAAGTTTGTAAAATATTGTATAAAAGTTTGAACGTGAAATATTATTATAATCAGTTTTTCATATAGAATTGTAGTAGTTGAATTGTATATTAGCTACTAAGTATGAACTTAACGGGTAGGTACTACCCGAATTTAAACTTATAAAACGCTAATATGAAGAAAAAGCTTTTATAAATGAGTTCATATTATGCTACGAAATACTATTAACTACTCTTAATATTCTGTATGATTAACTTGTTCCATTTGACTATTTTGAAGGAAATGGCACCGACTACTCGACACACAGTGAATATGAATGAAGAGGAATTCCGTACTTTTCTAGCTTCAAACATAGCCGCAGTACAGGCTGCGCTACATACCAACAATAACCTTGGATCTAGCAGTACAGGAAATCGTGTAGGATGCACCTACAAAGAATTCACTACCTGCAAACCTTTGGAATTTGATGGAACCGAAGGACCGATCGGATTGAAACGGTGGACCGAGAAGGTCGAATCGGTGTTTGCCATAAGTAAGTGTTCTGAAGAGGACAAAGTGAAGTACGCTACGCATACCTTCACAGGTTCTGCGTTAACATGGTGGAATACCTATCTAGAGCAAGTGGGACAAAACGATGCGTACGCACTACCGTGGTCAGCATTCAAGCACTTGATGAACGAGAAGTACCGTCCCAGAACCGAGGTCAATAAGCTCAAGACAGAACTTAGAGGGTTACGAACCCAAGGATTTGATATTACCACGTACGAAAGACGATTCACAGAATTGTGCCTATTGTGTCCGGGAGCATTCGAAGATGAGGAAGAGAAGATCGACGCGTTTGTGAAAGGATTACCGGAAAGAATCCAAGAAGATATAAGTTCACACGAGCCCGCCTCCATACAACAGGCATGTAGAATGGCTCACAAACTAGTGAACCAGATTGAAGAAAGAATTAAAGAACAAACTGCTGAAGAGGCCAATGTGAAGCAAGTCAAAAGAAAGTGGGAGGAAAACGGTGATAAGAATCACCAATACAACAACAACAGCAATTACAACAATAATCGCAACAATTATCCCAACAATCGCAACATCAATCGCAACTACAACAAACGGCCCAACAACAACAACAACAACAACAACAACAACAACAACAATCATCCCAACAACAATAATAACCGCAATAACAACAACAATCAGAAGCAGCTATGCCAAAGGTGTGAAAAGAATCACTCGGGGTTCTGCACCAAATTTTGCAACAAGTGTAAAAGAAATGGTCATAGCGCGGCGAAGTGTGAGGTCTACGGACCAGGGGTTAATAGAACGAAAGGAACAAATGGTGTCGGAACGAGTAATGGCGGAGCAAGTAGTGTCGGAGCAAGCTATGCCAATGTAGTTTGTTATAAATGTGGAAAACCGGGCCACATTATTAGAAATTGCCCGAACCAGGAGAACACGAATGGACAAGGCCGCGGAAGAGTTTTCAATATTAATGCGGCAGAGGCACAGGAAGACCCGGAGCTTGTTACGGGTATGTTTCTTATTGACAATAAATCTGCTTACGTTTTATTTGATTCGGGTGCGGATAGAAGCTATATGAGTAGAGATTTTTGTGCTAAATTAAGTTGCCCATTGACGCCTTTGGATAGTAAATTTTTACTCGAATTAGCAAATGGTAAATTAATTTCAGCAGATAATATATGTCGGAATCGAGAAATTAAACTGGTTAGCGAAACATTTAAGATTGATTTAATACCAGTAGAGTTAGGGAGTTTTGATGTGATAATCGGTATGGACTGGTTGAAAGAAGTGAAAGCAGAGATCGTTTGTTACAAAAATGCAATTCGCATTATACGAGAAAAAGGAAAACCCTTAATGGTGTACGGAGAAAAGGGCAACACGAAGCTACATCTTATTAGTAATTTGAAGGCAGAAAAACTAATAAGAAAAGGTTGCTATGCTATTCTAGCACACGTCGAGAAAGTACAAACTGAAGAAAAGAGCATCAATGATGTTCCCATTGCAAAAGAATTTCCCGATGTATTTTCGAAAGAATTACCGGGATTACCCCCACATCGATCCGTTGAATTTCAAATAGATCTTGTACCAGGAGCTGCACCAATAGCTCGTGCTCCTTACAGACTCGCACCCAGCGAGATGAAAGAACTACAAAGCCAATTACAAGAACTTTTAGAGCGTGGTTTCATTCGACCAAGCACATCACCGTGGGGAGCTCCTGTTTTGTTTGTCAAGAAGAAAGATGGTACATTCAGGTTGTGTATCGACTACCGAGAGTTGAACAAACTTACCATCAAGAACCGCTACCCACTACCGAGAATCGACGACTTATTTGATCAACTACAAGGCTCGTCTGTTTATTCAAAGATTGACTTACGTTCCGGGTATCATCAAATGCGGGTGAAAGAAGATGATATTCCAAAGACTGCTTTCAGAACACGTTATGGTCATTACGAGTTTATGGTCATGCCGTTTGGTTTAACTAATGCACCAGCTGTGTTCATAGACCTTATGAACCGAGTGTGTGGACCATACATTGACAAGTTTGTCATTGTTTTCATTGATGACATACTTATTTACTCAAAGAATGACCAAGAACACGGTGAACATTTGAGAAAGGTGTTAGAAGTATTGAGAAAGGAAGAATTGTACGCTAAGTTTTCAAAGTGTGCATTTTGGTTGGAAGAAGTTCAATTCCTCGGTCACATAGTGAACAAAGAAGGTATTAAGGTGGATCCGGCAAAGATAGAAACTGTTGAAAAGTGGGAAACCCCGAAAACTCCGAAACACATACGCCAGTTTTTAGGACTAGCTGGTTACTACAGAAGGTTCATCCAAGACTTTTCCAGAATAGCAAAACCCTTGACTGCATTAACGCATAAAGGGAAGAAATTTGAATGGAATGATGAACAAGAGAAAGCGTTTCAGTTATTGAAGAAAAAGCTAACTACGGCACCTATATTGTCATTGCCTGAAGGGAATGATGATTTTGTGATTTATTGTGATGCATCAAAGCAAGGTCTCGGTTGTGTATTAATGCAACGAACGAAGGTGATTGCTTATGCGTCTAGACAATTGAAGATTCACGAACAAAATTATACGACGCATGATTTGGAATTAGGCGCGGTTGTTTTTGCATTAAAGACTTGGAGGCACTACTTATATGGGGTCAAAAGTATTATATATACCGACCACAAAAGTCTTCAACATATATTTAATCAGAAACAACTGAATATGAGGCAGCGTAGGTGGATTGAATTATTGAATGATTACGACTTTGAGATTCGTTACCACCCGGGGAAGGCAAATGTGGTAGCCGATGCCTTGAGCAGGAAGGACAGAGAACCCATTCGAGTAAAATCTATGAATATAATGATTCATAATAACCTTACTACTCAAATAAAGGAGGCGCAACAAGGAGTTTTAAAAGAGGGAAATTTAAAGGATGAAATACCCAAAGGATCGGAGAAGCATCTTAATATTCGGGAAGACGGAACCCGGTATAGGGCTGAAAGGATTTGGGTACCAAAATTTGGAGATATGAGAGAAATGGTACTTAGAGAAGCTCATAAAACCAGATACTCAATACATCCTGGAACGGGGAAGATGTACAAGGATCTCAAGAAACATTTTTGGTGGCCGGGTATGAAAGCCGATGTTGCTAAATACGTAGGAGAATGTTTGACGTGTTCTAAGGTCAAAGCTGAGCATCAGAAACCATCAGGTCTACTTCAACAACCCAAAATCCCGGAATGGAAATGGGAAAACATTACCATGGATTTCATCACTAAATTGCCAAGGACTGCAAGTGGTTTTGATACTATTTGGGTAATAGTTGATCGTCTCACCAAATCCGCACACTTCCTACCAATAAGAGAAGATGACAAGATGGAGAAGTTAGCACGACTGTATTTGAAGGAAGTCATCTCCAGACATGGAATACCAATCTCTATTATCTCTGATAGGGATGGCAGATTTATTTCAAGATTCTGGCAGACATTACAGCAAGCATTAGGAACTCGTCTAGACATGAGTACTGCCTATCATCCACAAACTGATGGGCAGAGCGAAAGGACGATACAAACGCTTGAAGACATGCTACGAGCATGTGTTATTGATTTTGGAAACAGTTGGGATCGACATCTACCGTTAGCAGAATTTTTCTACAACAACAGCTACCATTCAAACATTGAGATGGCACCGTTTGAAGCACTTTATGGTAGAAAGTGCAGGTCTCCGATTTGTTGGAGTGAGGTGGGGGATAGACAGATTACGGGTCCGGAGATTATACAAGAAACTACCGAGAAGATCATCCAAATTCAACAACGGTTGAAAACTGCCCAAAGTCGACAAAAGAGCTACGCTGACATTAAAAGAAAAGATATAGAATTTGAAATTGGAGAGATGGTCATGCTTAAAGTTGCACCTTGGAAAGGCGTTGTTTGATTTGGTAAACGAGGGAAATTAAATCCAAGGTATATTGGACCATTCAAGATTATTGATCGTGTCGGACCAGTAGCTTACCGACTTGAGTTACCTCAACAACTCGCGGCTGTACATAACACTTTTCACGTCTCGAATTTGAAGAAATGTTTTGCTAAAGAAGATCTCACTATTCCGTTAGATGAAATCCAAATCAACGAAAAACTTCAATTCATCGAAGAACCCGTCTAAATAATGGATCGTGAGGTTAAAAGACTTAAGCAAAACAAGATACCAATTGTTAAGGTTCGATGGAATGCTCGTAGAGGACCCGAGTTCACCTGGGAGCGTGAAGATCAGATGAAAAAGAAATACCCGCATCTATTTCCAGAAGATTCATCAACACCTTCAACAGCTTAAAATTTCGGGACGAAATTTATTTAACGGGTAGGTACTGTAGTGACCCGAACTTTTCCATGTTTATATATATTAATTGAGATTGATATTTACATGATTAAATGTTTCCAACATGTTAAGCAATCAAACTTGTTAAGACTTGATTAATTGAAATATGTTTCATATAGACAATTGACCACCCAAGTTAACCGGTGATTCACGAACGTTAAAACTTGTAAAAACTATATGATGACATATATATGGATATATATATATAGTTAACATGATACTATGATAAGTAAACATATCATTAAGTATATTAACAATGAACTACATATGTAAAAACAAGACTACTAACTTAATGATTTTTAAACGAGACATATATGTAACGATTATCGTTGTAAAGACATTTAATGTATATATATCATATTAAGATATATTCATACATGATAATATCATGATAATATAATAATTTAAAATCTCATTTGATATTATAAACATTGGGTTAACAACATTTAACAAGATCGTTAACCTAAAGGTTTCAAAACAACACTTACATGTAACGACTAACGATGACTTAACGACTCAGTTAAAATGTATATACATGTAGTGTTTTAATATGTATTTATACACTTATGAAAGACTTCAATACACTTATCAAAATACTTCTACTTAACAAAAATGCTTACAATTACATCCTCGTTCAGTTTCATCAACAATTCTACTCGTATGCACCCGTATTCGTACTCGTACAATACACAGCTTTTAGATGTATGTACTATTGGTATATACACTCCAATGATCAGCTCTTAGCAGCCCATGTGAGTCACCTAACACATGTGGGAACCATCATTTGGCAACTAGCATGAAATATCTCATAAAATTACAAAAATATGAGTAATCATTCATGACTTATTTACATGAAAACAAAATTACATATCCTTTATATCTAATCCATACACCAACGACCAAAAACACCTACAAACACTTTCATTCTTCAATTTTCTTCATCTAATTGATCTCTCTCAAGTTCTATCTTCAAGTTCTAAGTGTTCTTCATATATTCTACAAGTTCTAGTTACATAAAATCAAGAATACTTTCAAGTTTGCTAGCTCACTTCCAATCTTGTAAGGTGATCATCCAACCTCAAGAAATCTTTGTTTCTTACAGTAGGTTATCATTCTAATACAAGGTAATAATCATATTCAAACTTTGGTTCAATTTCTATAACTATAACAATCTTATTTCAAGTGATGATCTTACTTGAACTTGTTTTCGTGTCATGATTCTGCTTCAAGAACTTCGAGCAATCCAAGGATCCGTTGAAGCTAGATCCATTTTTCTATTTTCCAGTAGGTTTATCCAAGGAACTTAAGGTAGTAATGATGTTCATAACATCATTCGATTCATACATATAAAGCTATCTTATTCGAAGGTTTAAACTTGTAATCACTAGAACATAGTTTAGTTAATTCTAAACTTGTTCGCAAACAAAAGTTAATCCTTCTAACTTGACTTTTAAAATCAACTAAACACATGTTCTATATCTATATGATATGCTAACTTAATGATTTAAAACCTGGAAACACGAAAAACACCGTAAAACCGGATTTACGCCGTCGTAGTAACACCGCGGGCTGTTTTGGGTTAGTTAATTAAAAACTATGATAAACTTTGATTTAAAAGTTGTTATTCTGAGAAAATGATTTTTATTATGAACATGAAACTATATCCAAAAATTATGGTTAAACTCAAAGTGAAAGTATGTTTTCTAAAATGGTCATCTAGACGTCGTTCTTTCGACTGAAATGACTACCTTTACAAAAACGACTTGTAACTTATTTTTCCGACTATAAACCTATACTTTTTCTGTTTAGATTCATAAAATAGAGTTCAATATTAGACCATAGCAATTTGATTCACTCAAAACGGATTTAAAATGAAGAAGTTATGGGTAAAACAAGATTGGATAATTTTTCTCATTTTAGCTACGTGAAAATTGGTAACAAATATATTCCAACCATAACTTAATCAACTTGTATTGTATATTATGTAATCTTGAGATACCATAGACACGTATACAATGTTTTGACCTATCATGTCGACACATCTATATATATTTTGGAACAACCATAGACACTCTATATGTGAATGTTGGAGTTAGCTATACAGGGTTGAGGTTGATTCCAAAATATGTATAGTTTGAGTTGTGATCAATACTGAGATACGTATACACTGGGTCGTGGATTGATTCAAGATAATATTTATCGATTTATTTCTGTACATCTAACTGTGGACAACTAGTTGTAGGTTACTAACGAGGACAGCTGACTTAATAAACTTAAAACATCAAAATATATTAAAAAGTGTTGTAAATATATTTTAAACATACTTTGATATATATGTATATATTATTATAGGTTCGTGAATCAACCAGTGGCCAAGTCTTACTTCCTGACGAAGTAAAAAATCTGTGAAAGTGAGTTATAGTCCCACTTTTAAAATCTAATATTTTTGGGATGAGAATACATGCAGGTTTTATAAATGATTTACAAAATAGACACAAGTACGTGAAACTACATTCTATGGTTGAATTATCGAAATCGAATATGCCCCTTTTTATTAAGTCTGGTAATCTAAGAATTAGGGAACAGACACCCTAATTGACGCGAATCCTAAAGATAGATCTATCGGGCCCAACAAGCCCCATCCAAAGTACCGGATGCTTTAGTACTTCGAAATTTATATCATATCCGAAGGGTGTCCCGGAATGATGGGGATATTCTTATATATGCATCTTGTTAATGTCGGTTACCAGGTGTTCACCATATGAATGACTTTTATCTCTATGTATGGGATGTGTATTGAAATATGAAATCTTGTGGTCTATTGTTACGATTTGATATATATAGGTTAAACCTATAACTCACCAACATTTTTGTTGACGTTTTAAGCATGTTTATTCTCAGGTGATTACTAAGAGCTTCCGCTGTCGCATACTAAAATAAGGACGAGATTTGGAGTCCATGTTTGTATGATATTGTGTAAAAACTGCATTCAAGAAACTGATTTCGATGTAACATATTTGTATTGTAAACCATTATGTAATGGTCGTGTGTAAACAGGATATTTTAGATTATCATTATTTGATAATCTACGTAAAGCTTTTTAAACCTTTATTGATGAAATAAAGGTTATGGTTTGTTTTAAAATGAATGCAGTCTTTGAAAAACGTCTCATATAGAGGTCAAAACCTCGCAACGAAATCAATTAATATGGAACGTTTTTAATCAATAAGAACGGGACATTTCAACGTACTCATCCAAATCTTGTAACAATAATTTCCATGCCAACTACCGGGAATTAGCAATCAGTATTTCGAATTTCGCAGCAATTCTACGCCAACAGTTATATATATACATATAATGTCTATCTTCTAAACTTACATACTTCGAATGTGAAGTTTCTGAAAAACATCCCAAACTATGAACTAGTTCTCTGAAATTGGAACAATGCTGATGAAGCAGCAAAAACTGTAAACGACCTTAACAGTCAAAAGTTTGATGATAAAGAATAGTATGGTGGTAAAGCTGAGAAAAAGAGAAGGTTTGGAATTGGAAAACGAATTGAGCAAAGTATGAAGGAGGTTGTGGATAAATCACAAAGACTGAACTTGCCTTCAAAGAATCCAAATGATTCAGTGTCTGCTGAAGTCATTAACGAATACATTGCTCCTTACTCTAAAACCTTTGCGGACAATATTCTTCATCATCATCATCTTATCTTAAATATTCTAAGATATTATCGTATCTTCCATTATAAATATCCTCCATATTTCTGAAGATATTTTTTCTAAACCATTCTTATCTGAAATCATTACCTCTTCGTGCTATCTGTATTACATCATAAAAGAAACTATTTTAGTTTCTAAATTCTGAAACCTTCAAGTTTAAAATATAAATGTTTTGAAGTAGTGTTGGGAACTGAAGCATGCATTAGTATAATATAATGACACTTGATCAACGTGATTATATTACAGTAAGTCATGCTGAGTTTCTAATGGAATGTGATAAAGGTTCACAGATCCCACCCTCATCATGAACCATGTTACATAACTCTTTCATTCCATATAATCTCTAAATATATCAAGAAAATATATTTCTTGATGATTCGGTCTTTTCCGGATATTCTGGTAATTTGACAAATCAAGATCGTGCCATTACAATTAACTTCTTAGAACATTAACTATGTTCATTTCAAAATCCATACCTACGAATTCTGGACCATTATTCGCTTGACTGGAAGGCGGGAAGGAAAAACGAAAGCATGGAGCTCCTAAATATAAGGGAAAATATAAATCCTGACAACAACACATATATTACAAACCGTGTATATCAATGCGTATAGCAATATAAAGACACGGGAGAATGAAAAATACTATAACCCCAAGGTAGTGGTAGAAGAAAATAACTTCCTCTGGTGGTAGATGAAAAAGAAGAATGACAGATATGAAAGTTAGGAGTATATCAAGAATCAGAACTGGATGAAGCATTTTCATAATCTATTAAGAAGTATTAAATAAGGAAGAAGATTATAGGAGTGGTGAAAATAAATGAAACGGAAGAGGTCAATTTATAGCGAAATATCAGACATAGCAATCGAGGCAGATTACGCATTTAATCAAAGAAAATCCTAATTTCCGCAAATTCTGAAGAAACAAATCTTATTTGGATAATGAAGATTTTCTATTCTTTAAATTCCAAAAATCAATCGTTACTAAGTCAAGAGTTAAAAACGAATCTCTATTTCCTCATTTCACTCTATTACGATAACTTCCCTCATACGCTTCGAGTAATTGGATTGTTTTATCCATATTATTCAACGGTGATAAAAATTCTATTTATCAACACATATTCGTCATGAAAACATTTTTATTGTTAGCCATGATGACCTCACTCAAATTTCGGGACGAAATTTCTTTTACTGGGAGGTACTGTGATGACCCGGAAATTTCTGACCAAATTTTAACTTAATCTTTAACGTTTCCGACACGATAAACAAAGTCTATGAAGTTGAATCTCAAAATTTTAAACTATTCAATTACCCTTCGATTGTTCTCAATGATTCGCGAACAATTATATGTAAATAGATACATATACTATAACTTGAAAACTTAACAAAGTGTTGAGTATATGATACTGTGCATTAAACTTATTGGTTTGATTATCCAATTGATATATTTAACTACGGAGTTAAAATATTATGCCAAACGATTGAATTAAAAGATATTTATTAAGTCCCTTAAGGATTATGATATTATTATGGGTCTCTGTTGTGAGGTCCACGTTGATTTGGGAAATCATTCATTTTTAACGGTATTCGGAATAAATGGTAAAGTGTTCGTTTAATTAAAGTAATTTGGACACATACAATAATAAGTAATATTAATTGTTAGAATTAGATATATGAATAACTTGCGATATGTATTTTAAAACGTGTTTATTAATATTGAAAATATATATTTAACAATACGATAAAATATAATATTAACTTGGTCATAAAAATGAATTGTTATTATATAGATATTAACAAATAGCGAGACGATGATTTATAGAAGTAAATGATTAAAATACTCGAAAGTTTAAGATATACTTTGAGTGGTATAGTTTAGGGATAATTTAAGGCTATATTTTGACAAAGGTACGTGACACGAAATGCAAAATACAAGTTTTCTCAGCGTACGAAAGGACATTTGAAAAATCGGAACCGGGACATAAGTCGAGTGATAACGTACGACTTATCGGAACAAAAATTACAAGTCAACTATGCATGTGAATTTAATATAATATATAATTAATTATATAAATTAAATATATTATATATATTATATAAAATTATGTCGACAAACAAAAAGTTAAAAGTTTGTGAGCTGGATCAGAGGGCCATGCGATCGCATGACCTTGATGCCCAAAAACCATGCGATCGCATGGTGGGCTGGGACAGAAATATTACTATAAATTGATCGAGGTTTGGTTCAGTTTAAATCATAATATATCTCTCGTCTCAATCTCTCTATTATATTTATATTATTATTATTATTATTATTATTATTAGTATTATTATTATTATTATTATTATTATTATTAAGATTAATATTATTATTAATCTTAATATTATTAGTAGTAATATTATTAATTAGTATTATACATAAAATACTACGACGAAGTCATGAGCGTGTCACTTTCAAAACAAGTTTTCAAGCGGGATAGAGCTAAGGAAATTATGGGTTATTGCCAAGGAGGTTATGGGTAATGTTCAGGGGTATATTTGTGAATCAAACCTAGTGTTTATCATCTCCGTTACGTCTACGTACTTTCCTACAATATTGAATCTCAATACTGGTACGTAAGCACTCATATATTATCTTTTATATATTAATGGTGTATCCATGTCTAGTGCTCGAGTATATATATTTATACATGCTTGTATGCTAAATTTCGTCGTTAAACAGTTTATAATGAATCACGAATTAAATACATATATTTATGGTAAAATGTATATGATATGCATGTTTTTGGAAAGCTGGCGAAAAATCAATGACTTTTCATTTAGATATCGAATAGTTTCGATGAACGGATTAAAAGATATGATCAACTGAATTATGATTGACGATAATTGAAATCACTTTTGAATCTGCAATTAAGATTTAAACAACTTGTTTACAAGATTGATAAAATGGATTTTTAAATATTACCAGCCGAGTAAATGAATCCTTATATAAGGTACGTCTCGTTTGTTGAACTATTGTCAAAATTGACTTTTTGAAACAACATTGGATAACTTTTGTATGTCGATATCGAGCATTAGGATTGTGATACACTATGACCTGACCTAGCTTGATAGACATTTATTGACCAACATATGTTCTCTAGGTTGAGATCTACGATTATTTGGTAATCCGAGTTTCGGTCACATTACGATGAACAACTTTATGTGCTGCTAAGGTGAGTTTCATTGCTCCCTTTTTAATTGCTTTTGCAATATATATTTTTGGGCTGAGAATACATGCAATTTATTTTAAACGCAATGGATACAAGTACATACTTAATTCTACACTGAGTTTGAACCGAAAATCCCTTAGCTTTGGTAACTAGTAGCTGCCAGTACATAGGATATGGACTGGTGGGCGCGAATAACAGTATATGGATCCATAGGGCTTGACATCCCCGTCTGAGCTAGAGCGCTAGCCTTTTAACGGACGTGTGTTATTTGAGTTTAGGACACGTTGGTTTGCGTGTATTAAAACGAATGGGGTATTTATCATTATAACGTTAAAGCTTAGTTACCAGGGTGCTCTGTTATGTAGAATCTATTGATAAACGTTTCTGGATGAAACAACTAAAATCTTGTGATCCACCTTTACATACAGATTATACGAAACAATAAAACTATGAACTCACCAACCTTTGTGTTGACACTTGTTAGCATGTTTATTCTCAGATTTCCTAGAAGTCTTCCGCTGTTTGCTTATATGTTAGACAAGCTATGTGCATGGAGTCATACATGGCATATTTTTCAAGGAGACGTTGCATTCACCAAATCATCACCATGTATCTTATTTTGACTGCACTGTCAACGGAAGTACTATTGTAAACTATTATTTACGGTGATTGTCTATATGTAGAAATCATCAGATGTCAAAAACCTTTGATTTAAATATTCATTCATGGTGTGCCTTTTCAAAAGAATGCAATGTTTACAAAACGTATCATATAGAGGTCAAATACCTCGCAATGAAATCAATGAATGACGTATTGTCCATATGGATTTGGAGCGATCATCACACAAGAGTATACTTGTGTCATCAGTATCGAGACGCAAGATAAGTCTTGCGATCTTACGCCTCGTTAAACAATGGCGCAAGGTTCATCTTGCACCCTTGCACCTCTGTTTCTAATTTTACTGTTGTTTGTGCAGGATAATTGTCCGAAGAAAAAAACACCTTTTCGTACTCTGCAACCCACTAAGATTGAGAGTGGTTGTCAGTGGTGGATAAAAAGTTGCCGATACTTTGAAGGGGCAGAAGTTGATGAGGAAGTTGAAGAACCTGTTGAAGATGAACTTAATGTTGAGGAACCTGGTAGTGGAGAACAACAGTCTCAATCTCAATCTCAATCTCAAACACCCATTTCTACTGATGCGATGGAATTATACACTTCATTAGTGAAACAAATAGACATGCAAGAAAAAGAGTTGCAAGAGTGTAGAAAACAACTAACGGATCAAGATGAATGTTTCTCAAAACGTTTTTCAGAACAAGAGAAACGTATATCTGAACAAGAAAGACGATAATCAGAACAAGAACAACATCAAGATGATACCTTTTTTGGTCAGTCATTCTCAGACAATGAAAACGAAAAATCAGCTCCACAGATTAGACGTGGAATGAGAGATCGATGGCCAACACGTGTATTAAGCTCCCCTTTCACAACACCAGGCTACTGAAAATCCGACGCAAGGTAAGCCTTAACCATTTTCCAATAGTGTCATTCGAAGTATTTAGTCTTGTTGGATTTGGTTTTAATGTTCATGAACAATTGACGTGCGCAATGAGCGTGAAACGCTTCTGAAAACACATTTGCAATACCGTGTGCTATTGAAGGAGCACGATCTAATCTCTGACATACAATCAGCGATACCATAACTCATTAAATGATCTCTTAGGTTGCCAAAAAACCATGTCCAAACACTGTTTGTCTCGCCTTCACCAATTTCATAAGCCATTGACAAAATTCCATTATTGGCATCCATCGCAACAACAACTAAATTAGTACCCAAATACCCACCCTTCAAATGCGCAGCATCGACGATGATTATCGGGCGAACATGTTGCACAAATGATCGAATCTGCATGAAATATTTACAATAAATCAAATAATGATAATGATGCACCAGGTGCAAGGAGCAGGACTGTTCCTTGAGTCTTGCATCCACAAAGTGCAAGTCATTCCTTACATCCTTGCGTATCATCTGTCAGGAGCAAGGTATGACTTATGCCTTTGCGTTCGCCTGGCGCAAGTTGCCCCTTGTGCCGTTGCGTCTTATGTACGTATTTTATTAAGTATTTACTAATATACATTTACTTACAACTACGCCAATAGACATGTAACACATCACAAATTTATTTTCTTTGTCAGTGACTAAATTAGTGATGGTTCCTGGTTTTGTGACCCGAACTTTTCCATGTTTATATATATTAAATGAAATTTATTTTTACATGATTAAATATTTCCAACATGTTAAGCAATCAAACTTGTTAAGACTTGATTATTTGAAATGAGTTTCATGTAGACAATTGACCACCCAAGTTGACCGGTGATTCACGAACGTTAAAACTTGTAAAAACGACATGACGATATATATATGGATATACATATAGTTAACATGAGATTATGATAAGTGAGTATCTCCATAAATATATTAACAATGAGTTATATACATAAAAACAAGACTACTAACTTAAGGATTTCGAAACGAGACATATATGTAACGATTATCTTTGTAACGACATTTAAATGTATATATATCATATTAAGATATATTAATATATCATAATATCATGATAAGATAATAATTTAACATCTCATTAGATATAATAAACAATGGGTTAACAACATTAAATGAGATTGTTAACTTAAAAGTTTCAAAACAACACTTACATGTAACGACTAACGATGACTTAACGACTCAATTAAAATGTATATACATGTAGTGTATTTAGATGTATTAATATACTTTTGGAAGACTTCAAGACATATATCAAAACACTAATACTTAACGAAAATGGGTACAGTTACATTCCCATTCTTTTTTCATCAAGAATTCTAGTCGTATTCATACCCGTATTATACACAGCTTCTAGACGTACTTACTGTGGGTATATACCAATAAGAACTAGCATGGGATTCCACTCTTGATTATGTCATGTATGACTAATCAATTTTAACTTCTACCATGAACTAGTCAACTAACTAGAACTCCTTTTAACCCCACTTACCACTCACCACTTACCACTCATCATTCACTCCATTTCACTTCCAATTCTCTTTCTAATTTTCTCTCAACACACACACACACACACACACACACACTTATGAACGAATTTTTCCAGTACCTAATCATCATCTTCATCAAAAATTACTTCAAGAATCAAGCTATAATCATCTTAGGAAGAACACTTCAAGAACATTTCGAAAATCCTTTCAAGTTTACTAGTTTACATCCAAGCTTTCTAATCCATTCCAAGTAATCATCTAAGATCAAGAAACCTTTCTTATTTATAGTAGGTTATCTTTCTTATTCAAGATAATAATCATATTCAAACTTTGATTCAATTTCTATAACTATAAACTATCTTAATTCGAGTAAACATCTTACTTGAACTTGTTTTTGTGTCATGATCCTACTTCAAGAACTTTCAAGCCATCCAAGATCCTTTGAAGCTAGATCATTTCTTGTCACTTCCAGTAGGTTTACCTACTAAACTTAAGGTATTAATGATGTTCATAACATCATTCGATTCATACATATAAAACTATCTTATTCGAAGATTTAAACTTGTAATCACTAGAACATAGTTTAGTTAATTCTAAACTTGTTCGCAAATAAAATTAATCCTTCTAACTTGACTTTTAAAATCAACTAAACACATGTTCTATATATATATGATATGCTAACTTAATGATTTAAAACCTGGAAACACGAAAAACACAGTAAAACCGGACATACGCCGTCGTAGTACCACCGCGGGCTGTTTTGGGTTTGATAATTAAAAACTATGATAAACTTTGATTTAAAAGTTGTTCTTCTGAGAAAATGGTTTTTCTTATGAACATGAAACTATATCCAAAAATCATGTTTAAACTCAAAGTGGAAGTATGTTTTTCAAAATGGTCATCAAGATGTCGTTCTTTCGATTGAAATGACTACCTCTTACAAAAACGACTTGTAACTTATATTTCCGACTATAAACCTATACTTTTTCTGTATAGATTCATAAAATGTAGTTCAATATGAAACCATAGCAATTTGATTCACTCAAAACGGATTTAAAACGAAGAAGTCATGGGTAAAACAAGATTGGATATTTTTGATTGTTGTAGCTACGGGAAATATTGTAACAATTCTATACAAATCATAACTTAACAAACTTATATTGTATTATTCATGTATTCTAATATATATTATGTAATCTTGGGATACCATAGACACGTATACAATGTTTTGGCATATCATATCGACCCATCTATATAATATATTTTGGAACAACCATAGACACTCTATATGCAGTAATGTTGGAGTTAGCTATACAGGGTTGAGGTTGATTCCAAAATAATATATATAGTTTGAGTTGTGATCTAGCCTGAGGCTTGTATACACTGGGTCGTGGATTGATCCAAGATAATTTATATTTATTTCTGTACATCTAACTATGGACAACTAGTTGTAGGTTATTAACGAGGACAGCTGACTTAATAAACTTAAAACAGTAAAACGTATTAAAAATGTTGTAAATATATTTTGAACATACTTTGATATATATGTACATATTTGTTATAGGTTCGTGAATTGACCAGTGGCCAAGTCTTACTTCCCGACCAAGTAAAAATCTGTGAAAGTGAGTTATAGTCCCACTTTTAAAATCTAATATTTTGGGATGAGAATACATGCAGTTTTATAAATGTTTTATGAAATAGACACAAGTAATTGAAACTACATTATATGGGTGAATGATCGAAGCCGAATATGCCCCTTTTGCTTGGTAGCCTAAGAATTAGTAAATCGATATACTAATTGACGCGAATCCTAAAGATAGATCTATTGGGCCTAACGAACCCCATCCAAAGTATCGGATGCTTTAGAACTTCGATATTGTTTTTATCATGTCCGAAGGATTTCCCGGAATGATAGGGGATATTCTTATATGCATCTTGTTAATGTCGGTTACCAGGTGTTCACCATATGAATGATTTTTATCTCTATGTATGGGATGTATATTGAAATATGAAATCTTGTGGTCTATTATTATGATTTGATAATATATAGGTTAAACCTATAACTCACCAACATTTTTGTTGACGTTTTAAGCATGTTTATTCTCAGGTGATTATTAAGAGCTTCCGCTGTTGCATACTAAAATAAGGACAAGATTTGGAGTTCATACTTGTATGATATTGTGTAAAAACTGCATTCAAGAAACTTATTTTTGATGTAATATATTCTTATTGTAAACCATTATGTAATGGTCGTGTGTAAACAGTATATTTTAGATTATCATTATTTGATAATCTACGTAATGCTTTTTAAACCTTTATCGATAAAATAAAGGTTATGCTTGTTTTAAAAAAATGAATGCAGTCTTTGAAAAATGTCTCATATAGAGGTCAAAACCTCGCGACGAAATCAATTAATAGGGTTCGGCAACAACACAAATCTAAGTATAAGTGAAGCCTTCGTCGGAAACTGCAATAGGCATTCATCGGTGCTTGGTTTAAAAATTTGGAAAACGGTTGAATGGACGTGTAATTGCATGACCGTTACCGGTTCTCGTGGCTTTCATCAAAGCCTCCATCGTCTAATTTTTGTTACCCATCTTTTCATCCTATTTAGTAACAAACTCAGAATCTGAAATATATAAAGGTAGTGCAGCAAAACCCTCTAGAATCGACTATTCTTCCTTAAGCTTATTGTGTGTCTAATAAACTCTTGCAGGTTCAGAAAATGAATTTACGAAATCTGATTTGTCAACACTCTTTTTCACACACTAACACCTAACCTGCAATCACAACACAGCAATTCAACGCGTATAAGTATATAAAAAAAGTAACTTCTGCAAGAATTAGATTCTCACAAAAGGATCGAATAACTAAAAGCTAATTAAAATCCTAATTTAAAACCGGCAGCGGAGCCAAAAAGTTGATGTGTGAAAACCTACCTTTAAAATTTAATTAGAAAATACTACTAAAAAGATCACATATAGGCAACTATCTTATCCGTGTAGTAAAAGCTAATAGCAAGTCCTAATTCGTTTCACATAGAACACTTAATCAAGATTCTAAAAACTAATAATTATCCTAAAATTTAAAAGGAGAGTTTTGTTGTGAAATTAAACTAAAATAAAAGCAAAGTAAATCAACGAATAACCAGATATTAAGAAATAGTATCCACTTTAATGCTCGACAAATGACCATGATTGTTATATTGTTACTAAACCCGTTATCAAAGATCTAGGTAAACAGTTTATATCAGTATCACAAAATCAATAAACTAAATGCATAATGAAATCACTTAACTCGCATTAACCTCTTTTAGAGGTCCTAATTTTAACCTGTTTAATTAATGAGACTATCTTTTAGTTAAATGCACATAAAACCTAGATTGTTTAGATCACTCGAAACAACTTACACAATTGTGTTATCACAATATCTATTCAATTACCACATACACTCGCATGCAAGTGTCTAGATCACTAAGTATTGAAGTACAGGTTATGAACATTGATAAACTTACATAAACCAACTCATAAACTCGTATAATTGAATTAACTAATAGATAATCACAACAGTGGATCTTTTAAGAAAGCACGATTAATTAAACATAAAAAGCTCAATAATCCAAAAAATTAACAATCCCAAAATCATAAGTCTTACATTAAAGTGAACACAAATAAATTTAGCCTAACATAATAAAAGATGAAACATTCAAACAATTAGACATGGTAGAATTCATGATTAAATCACTAAAATAATGAAAACTAGGTGTATCAATGATGATCTTGATCTAATCCTCAATGTTGATGATGCCCTAACTTGAAAGTGGTGAAAAGTAGCTCTTAATTCGTGGCTGGTTTTTTCTGGAAATCATATGGGATAAATATCCAAAACCCTTCCCTATTTATACAAAATTCGTAACTTGGAGGCCAAGACGGGACACGATGCGCCTCATCTATTAGCGATGCGTTGCATCCTTTGACGGGTTTAGGGACATGTGTCGCATCCTATCACACCCCCAGTTAGGGCCTGGGCGAAATGTGACTTAATATCAAAATATACCAACATATTATAATAACGAGAACAATACTAAATGAGAATGTTAAACTTTATGGAGTACGCAGCGGAAAATAAAATGTCGTTACAAAGGAGTAAAGTAAATGTTTAAATGCAATAGTAATAAATGCGATAATCTCTTGATCCTATGTCCAAGTAGAATCACATAAGCAGTAGATAAGTAAGCTTGAATCAAACAGCACCTGAGACAAAACATGCTAAAGTGTCAACCAAAAGGTTGAGTGAAGTTCATAGGTTTAACAAAAGTTTGACCGTTGTTTTAGACCATAAGATTTAGTTTGTAAAGTTTATCTCCCGCAGGATCAAAAAGTTATGCCAAAGTGTGATATTTAGACTAAACGTTCAAGTTTGCCCCATGACAAGTTGTGTCTGTCCTTGTCGGTTTAATTTCATTATCAAGTAATACAAAGACTTAGTCAAATGTATCGGGGACGTTACTCCCGATAGGCCTACCCCCAATAATTAAGCATGCAGTAGCAATTAAAAATATCACTGTAGGGACTTAGTCGGACATAGCCGGGTATAGCATAGTTTAACAGTTTGGTACTTGTGTCTAAATTGTAAAAAGTAAAAAACAGCATGTGTCTCACCCCAAGTAAAGTAAGTAAGTTTGCTAGCAATAAAGAGGGGCTATGAATTCACCTTAAATAGCAGTTGAAGTATTCCACGCAAGAAGGAAAGTAAAGCAAGTAAGTGATCTGGATATCAACCTAGAGGTATAACATTTGATTAGTTAATGTCTAACTGACATAAAGTATGTTTATTAATATAGCAACTATATTGACAGTGATGGTTTTCGAGAAAAGTTCCTATTTCTCAAAAGTTTCTATTTTTGGAAACTTACTATTTATGGAAAGCTTCCACTTATAGTAAGCTTCTAGTTTAAAAATGTTCGGATTATAATTCTTAACAAAGATGTTGTACAATCTCACCCAAACTTCGTTGCTAACATGCAAGTCACTCGAATGATCTATTGTTACCGAGTGGCCCAGGATCTCTTGACCAGAATCTAAGTCTTGGCATTCGAGATCCACAAGCGTCCCATAATGGTAATAAGGATCACCCTAGGCCACAAGTAGCGGTGATGTTTGTAGTCTTTGTACGCTATCTTTAATTATAAGCTTCACGTTAGGTGCGTATATACATATATATTCATTAATTCGATTTTAATTATAATTCCTATATATATATTAATTCATAAAAATACTTTTATAATTTTTAGTAACATATATTACTAATTATAACATGTTATTTATTTTATTTTTAATTGCATATAATTTATAACATTATTTACATGTTTTGGTAAAAAAAATAATAAACCGAAGTAAAAAAGTAAAAAGTAAAAAGTAAAAAGTAAGAAAAGAATACTTACTAGTAGTAATTCTTCAAAGAGAAAATGAGAGAAATTTTGGTGTGAGTTTGAATGAGAAATGAGGGGTATTTATACTTGAAAAAATTAGGTAAAAAGAATAAAATAATTAAAAGAAAAAAAATATTTTAATTTTTAATGGGATTTTAAAATTCAAATGTATTAAATGTTAGGTCATGGGATAATGCACAAAATAAAATAATAAAAGTAGTTTTTCCATTATAATTTTTAATTAAAAATTATTTTATTTATTTATTTATTTTTTTTAAATTCATTTATTTTAAGGATTTTTTTATATAAATAAACAAATTGATTTAGTGCTTTTCCAAGAATATTTGTCAATATTTTTTTTAATTAATAAATACAAATTTTGCATAAAAATAATAAATAATTCAGTATTTTGTATTTTTAATAATAATTATGATTTTAATTATTAAACTATAGTTTTAGTAAGTTTGTAAATATTATTACATTTATATATAATTGGATTTATTATATAGTTAAATATATAATACATTAACTAAATAATAAAAGTGATACAAAGTTTATATACTTAGTTATATTATGTCAAATTATATAAATTAATAATATATTATTTATTTAAGCGTACATTGTTGACTAAAAATTACTATTCGGTCAATATTTAATTGTATATAACAACCCTTAATACATATAGTCAGGCAGATAACCCTAGGATTAATTCAGTAAATTTAGAAGTCGAAAAGTGAGGGTTGTTACAGTACCTCCCCGTTAATAAAAACTTCGTCCCGAAGTTTTAGATAGAATTCTCGGATGCATCAGCGGTTAAGAAGAGATGGGGATATTTCTGTTTCATTTGGTCTTCACGTTCCCAGGTATACTCAGGGCCACATCGTGAATTCCAACGGATCTTAACAATATGTATGGTGCTTTGTTTTAAGCGTTTAGTAGATCGGTCCATGACTTCTACGGGTTCCTCTATGAAGTGCATTTTATCATCAATGTGAATGTCATCTAAAGGAATAACGAGAGTGTCATCAGCAATACACCGTTTAAGATTTGAGACATGAAACACATCATGTACTTGACTGAGTTCGGTTGGTAGTTCTAATCGGTATGCCACGGGACCAATTCTTTCAGTGATTGTGAAAGGTCCAACATATCGTGGACTGAGTTTACTTCATTTACTGAAATGGAAAACACCTTTCCAAGGGGATACTTTCAACATGACTTTATCTCTAACTTGGTATTCGATGTCCTTTCATTTCTTATCGGCATAACTCTTCTGTCAGCTACGGGCAGTTTCTAAACGTTGCTTGATTTGAACGATCTTTTCGGTAGTTTCGTGAATAATTTCAGGACCAGTTAAATGTCTGTCCTCAAGTTCATCCCAACACAGAGGGGATCTACACTTCCGTCCATATAGAGCTTCAAAAGGTGCAACTTTAATGCTAGAGTGATAATTGTTGTTATAAGAAAATTCAACCAAAGGCAGATGTCTATCCCAGCCTTTGCCGAAGTCGATAACATAAGCGCGAAGGATATCTTCCAATGTTTGAATGGTTTGTTCACCTTGACCATCGGTTTGCGGATGATAAGCAGTACTCAGGTCGAGTTGTGTTCCAAGAGCAGTTTGTAAGGATTTCCAGAATCTGGAAGTGAATCTACTGTCGCGATCGGATATGATTGATATAGGAACACCATGACGAGAGACAATTTCTTTGATATACAGTTGTGACAATCTCTCCATCTTGTCGGTCTCCTTGATCGGTAAGAAATGAGCAGATTTAGTACGACGATCTACTATGACCCATATAGTATCATTTCCACTAGAAGTCTTGGGCAATTTAGTAATAAAGTCCATAGCGATACATTCCCACTTCCACTGCGGAATATCGGGTTGTGTCAACAGACCAGAAGGCTTTTGATGTTCAGCCTTGACTTTCAAACAAGTGAGACACTTACTAACATAAGTAGCAATGTCGGTTTTCATGTTAGGCCACCAGTAGAATTCCTTCACATCGTGGTACATCTTACTGGAACCCGGATGAATAGAATACCTAGTCTTATGCGCTTCATCCAAGACTAATACACGGAGATTACCGAAGCGAGGAACCCAAATTCTGTTGCCAAAGTACCGTGTACCATTAGCTTTTACTTGGAGTTGGTTCTCGAAACCGATAGGTCCTTCACCTTCGATAAGTGTTGGTTTAATAGCTTCCAGTTGAGCTTCGCAAATTCGTGATATAAGATTTGATTTGATTTTCAGGTTTAAGGCACGAACATGTTTAACATCGTCTTTTCGACTAAGGGCATCGGCAACTACATTTGCCTTGCCAGGATGATATTCCATCTTACAGTCATAATCGTTTAATAACTCGAGCCATCGACTTTTCCTCATATTCAGCTATTTTTGATCAAAGATGTGTCGAATACTTTTATGGTCAGTGTACACCGTAAACTGGGTACCATATAGATAATGTCTCCATATCTTTAATGCAAATACCACGGCACCTAACTCAAGGTCGTGTGTGGTATAGTTCTCCTCGTGTTTCTTTAACTGTCTAGATGCGTAGGCAATAACCTTTTCACGTTGCATTAAAACACAACCAAAGCCTTACTTTGAGGCATCGCAGTAAACAACAAAATTGTCAGTACCTTCAGGTAAAGATAGAATCGAGGCTGTGGTCAACTTTCCTTCAGAATCTTGAAAGCAGATTCCTGTTCTTCGGACCACTCAAATTTATTCCCTTTTTGTGTTAGCTTTGTAAGAGGTTTAGCAAGAAGTGAAAAATCCTTTATAAATCTCCGATAGTAACCGGCAAGTCCCAAAAATTGGTGAATATGCTTCGCAGTCTTTGGTATCTCCCAGTTTTGAATAGCAGTGATTTTAGCAGGATCAACATGTATTCCTCTTCTATCAACAACATGTGCAAGGAATTGTACGGTTTTGAGCCAAAACTCGCACTTAGAGAATTTAGCATAAAGTTGTTCCTTTCGTAAGAGTTCAAGAATCATACGCAAATGTTGCTCATGTTCTTTCTCACTCTTGGAATAGATCAAGATGTCATCAATGAATACAATGACGAATTTATCGAGATAGGCTTTGCAAACACGGTTCATAAGATCCATGAACACAGCAGGAGCATTAGTCAAACCAAAAGGCATGACACAGAATTCATAGTGCTCATAACGAGTGCGAAAAGCAGTCTTAGGAATATCGGATTCCTTGACTCTAAGTTGGTGATATACGGACCTCAAATCAATCTTTGAATAAACACTTGACCCTTGAAGTTGGTCGAATAGATCATCAATACGTGGCAACGGATAACGGTTCTTGATAGTAAGCTTGTTAAGTTCGCGGTAATTAATGCACATCCTTAACGTACCATCCTTCTTTTTAACAAATAGAATAGGAGCTCCCCATGGGGACGAGCTTGGACGAATGAAACCTTTATCCAATAGTTCTTGGAGCTGGTTGGATAATTCCTTCATCTCGGAGGGTGCTAAACGATACGGCGCTTTAGCAATAGGAGCAGCACCAGGAGTTAAATCAATTTGAAATTCAACTTTTCGAGGAGGTGGAAGACCAGGAAGATCTTCGGGAAACACATCGGGAAAGTCTTTAACCACTAGTACATCTTCAATACGCTTCTCTTTCGATTCAATCATCTTAACGTGAGCTAGAATAGCTGGATAACCTTTCATAAGGTATTTGCGAGTTTTAATACAGGAGATAATGTTGAGATTGGAACCACTCTTTTCACCTTGGATGATGAGAGTCTCTCCATTTCCCAATGGAACATGAACAGTTTTATCGTAACACATGATATAAATAAAACACTTTATTTTATTAAGGAACTAGGCATTAAATAAGCCTTAATACACGATTCGAAATTAGAAATAGTTTTAAGGCATAGCCTTTACATAGATGGAAAAATAGGAAAGATAACTAAAGATTATTAAGATTGAAATAATCTTCATATCTCTTCTTTTCGTCCTCAAACTGCTTCATCACTTTTTCCATGTTATTCTTCACAAGTTTCTCTAACCTTTCGGTTTAAGAGTTGAGAGACTCTTTGATAAACTTATCATATCGCTCGTTCTTCCCTTTTTGCTTTTCGTAGAGATATTCGAGATTGTCATAAAGGTTGGTAACACTACTGTTAACGGCATTGATGTCGTATTCCCTTAGGGCAAGTTGCTTGTCGACTTGGCTTCTCTCCATTTTCATTCGGAAGTTAACATCCTCCTGGAGCTGAGCAAGTGATTGCTTTCCCCAACGAGTGTTGCGTTCTTCCTCGTACTTTAGGAGCCTTAATTCTTTTCTTAGTTCAACATTTTCCTTCACCAACTTCTTAATTTCGCGGTCCTTCTCATCCATACTGACCTCCACTCTCGCCATGTGGCGAAGCAAACCCTCATACTTAGCAGCATCATTATAAGAAGAAGATCGGACTCTTTTCCTTGACGGACCAGTTTCCTCAGGACGTTTCCCCTTGTCTTCAGTTTTCAGGGTCGGGTAGTGATCGGGAGAATTAGGTAAAGTATCCGGACTATAGTTTGGTGAACGAGGACCACCAAAGCCATAAGGTGGACTTTGGGCTGGTCTTTCAGTGGAAGACCCTTTAGTATCTTCTTCGGTCGGCTTGAAAAGAGTCATTTTGTTCGTTTGATGAAAATTAGACATCCTAACATTAGGAAAGAGACTTTGATTAGCATTTTAAACCAAGATTATCAAAGCAAGGTTGTTAAGATTATAAGGTAATCCTAAATGCTTTAAGTCAAACGGTACTAAGAGAGATTTACAACTAACGTTGCGAGTTCGGAAAAGACTCAGGAGACATCGTCTCCCTTAACCCCCAATTGATGATAACCGGAACGGAGGTCGTTTTGGAATACACACGGGATTCATGCAAGAAATCATGAGGTCATGGATGCGAGGGAGAGGGTATCGGTTTCCAACCGAAAATTACTCAGTTCACAATAATCTATACAAGATGATGGGGAAACACATTTTTTTTTTTTTTTTTTTTTTTTATCGAATAGGTTCCGAGTTCCCTAGTTCTATAGGTGTCAAGTCAAAAGTCTTAACGTATTTCCTCCAATAAAATTTATAGGCACACAATATTTTTCCGTCGGTCACTTAAATCGTCTAAGTAGTATCTGGGAAAAAGAGGTGGAATATAAAGAGCATGAGTCAAATCCTTGGTTATAAAACGTCTAGCGGTAATCGAATCGAACAAGTATGAAATATACGGTTTGTTGTGAAGAAACGTACCCGTTACTAGTCCATCGTCGTTCCGGGCATCCTTGGTGTCGATGTCGAAGGTTCAACGGCGTGCGTTGGGGTTGATTTTCTTATTTGGGCACACATTCCTAAAATGACCCAGTTGGCCACATTCAAAACAAACACCCGTCTTGGGTGCATTGGGCTCCTTTTGAGCGACGGGAGCGGTATTCCTACAATCGTGGGCTACATGGCCACTTCTTTGACACTTCAAGCAAAAAGGTTTGCCACATTCACCTAAATGATGTTTGTAGCACTCGTTACAATACGGTAGGTGTCCGGTATAACCTTTCTTGTCGTTGGGGATGAAGGGCTTCTTGGCGGGGTTATTGTCATTGTTGTGGTTGCTAAATTGAGAGGCTTCCCATGTTCTTTTGTTGTTACTCGGGTGGTTCTCGACCATTGGTGCCGGTGCTTCCATTTCATTCACCGTTTCCAAAGTTTGGTGGGCCTTTGCTAAAGCCTCTTGTAGGTTAGTGGGTTGGGATGCCATTACCCCGTGTTGAATGCTCTTAGGGAGGCCATCCATGTAAAGTTCGACTCTTAGGGATTCGGGAGTCATGAGATTTGGACACATTGAGACTAGTTCGGTAAACCGTTGATTATAAGCTCCGAGGTCATTCCCGACCGTTCTTAAATTCCTTAGCCCTTGCTCGAGCCTTCGAGTCTCATCGCGCGGGAAGTATTCGGTGATCACTCTTTCTCTTAATTCGGTCCAAGAGAGTGTGTGGGCTTCATCGCTTCCCACTAATTGTACATACGTGTTCCACCATGAGAGAGCAATACCGGTGAAAGTGAGGGTGGAAAACTTGACCTTATCTTGGTCTCGACAACCGCTTGTGTTAAAAACGGTCTCCATTTGTTCAAACCATCGGGTGAGAGTAACCGGTCCTCCGGTTCCATCGAAAGTGGGAGGATTGTACTTCATGAAGTTCTTGTAGGAGCAACCTCCGATTGAATTACCGGCTCCTTGATTGTTGTTGTTAGAAAAGTGATCGGCCACGGCCGTACTCACGGCGGTGGTTATCATTCGTTGAAGAGCTTGTTCTAGAGTTTCGAGAGGAGTATTGTGTTGACCTTGGTGAGCCATTGTTCCTTCATGAGACAAGAATATCGTTGGTTAGTATTTTCAACAATACTAACCGTGGCATGGAATAAGGATAGAGAGAAAATTTTTCCTTGACTCGCCTTAAATTCTCTATGTCATAATGTCGGAACGTCCATGTGAATCACCGTAATATAATCCCGGAAATTATATTACCCTGATTCTCATGTGCATTTAACATTACTTCATAAAGTCAAGGTGGCGCACCAACAAAATTTATCAACGTAAGATCAAGATCGAATACGAGTTAGATATGATAGAAGAGTTCGAGTATAAATGCACAAATAGTCAAGTAATTCCTACTTCAATCTATATGCCGGTTGTAGTCTAGATTCACCTATGTACCCTATGACTCGGGGTGAACACAAATGAACTCTAAATCCCTACAACCAAGGCTCTGATACCAACTGTAGCGACAGATGGGGTAGAAACCCACCCAGTGCCTTTCCAGCTAACCGCTTGGTGACCACTGAGTGTACCTCAGACACTGATTTTACGGCCCGCATTTCTGCCAAACTGCCAACCCTCAAATTCCAAGGGATCGCAAGGGGTAAGAGCCAATGCTTCGTCACAGGTAACACTGTGAGAACCCCCTCTACGATTAACCCGCCAAAAAGCATAGTCCGTATGAGTGCCCGGCCTAACAGCCGGCGCGCGTGACTACCTTTACGGCTAAGGTTAAACCAGCTCTGATACCAACTGTAGCGACCCCGACAAATCGTCAAGTGACGGCGTCGGCTACGTGGGTCCCATTACCTGATTATAAGTCTTTAAGATAACGTTTGACCAAAATATGTCGCCTTCATTTCAAAATAAAGATTGTTTCAAAGTTTACAAGAATTGTTCAACCAAAAGTTAAGTTACAACGTTATAGATACGATTGAAATCTAGGCGACACGGTTTAAAGTAAAGTCAAAAGACGCTCCATGAAATGCATGTATACTCGACATCGGATGCAAGTATCAAATAGTAAGCGGAAGCATGTTTCACATATCGTGCAAGACCTGAGAAAAACATAGAAATCTGTCAACGAAAACGTTGGTGAAATCATAGGTTTAAGTAAGTAAGTACAAGTGAACCACAAGATTTGCATCAATGAAATAATAGTAATACATTCCAAAAGTTTGTTTCACGAGCACCCAATTATCAAAGCTTAACATTCCTTCCATTGTATACCCCATCACTTAGTGCTAGAACAAACACTGATTCTCGAAAATATATTTCATCCGTAGACGGTAGCGAACCGTCAAGGATGAGGGTTGTCAACCCATATGGCCATATAACATAAGTTCTCGCTTACACCCGGCAAGTGTAACTAATGATAATCGAATTGAGGATTTTGTTCTAAACTCGTATGTAGAATGTTTGTTTTCCCGTTCTTGTGTTCACTTAGTTCAAAAGAATCGTTTATGTTTTCTCATCCCAAATATAAGTTCAAAAAGAGTAAAAGTGGGACTATGATCTCACCTTGAGTGCAAGAGTTAATAAAGTACTTCAACAAGTAGACGCGTGCAAAGACAAAGCTAGTCTTGACCTAAACATATAGGTTGTATCAATAACGGTAAACACGATAGGTCAAAGATGTTCAATTAGTCCTATGGCTCGTTAAGACTCGATCATAATAGCATGTGAATCAAATTGTCATGTTTCATGCAAGGTACAAGTATAAAAACATGTTAGAACGATTGCACAAATATTTGGTTAAGTTTGATTAAAAGTCAAACTTTGGTCGGTCAAAGTCAACGAAAGTCAACACGTTCGGGTCGGGTTCCGAACTATTTTTCTAAGCTTAGAAGTCATATATGAGCATGTTGGCCAAGTTACATGTTAATCGGAGGTGCGTAGCATAGCAAACATTTTTCGAAATTTGACAAAATAGGTCAGAATCTGACCACGGCATATGCCGCGCCGCGGCCAGATGTGTCGCGCCGCGACATAACACGTGGTCTGGCACCTGGTCAGTTTCAAGGTTCAAGTCTTGGTCAAAACTTCAAATAACCATAAAACGCAAACCGTAAACAACTAGAAGACGTATCTTATACCGTTGGAAAGCTCTTTTGACAAGGAACACAACTAAGCACTTATCATCAAACGACAACATCATTTACAATAGCCGAAAACTCATCAAGTGATCATTAAACGTTCATTTCAAGGTTTCAAGTTCATCAAATGCAATTTGAGTTTCGGGAAACCAATTCACACATATGATATGCCGTTTTGAAGGTAATGGAGCATACATTACAACTAAACACTAACAATTAACATTCCATGGCATTCAAGCATCCAAAAATTCATGTCAAGAACCATCAAACCCTAGTCAAGAATCACAAAATCATTAATCATGTTTTTGAAGTTTTACAAATCAACCTACACATCAAAATGAAGCTAGTGATACTAGTAACACAATTAAAACATGCACTTTAACAATCTAACAACATTAACTCATCCAAAATCAAGGATTAAGCACACCCATCTCAAGTTCATGCTAGTTACTCCAAAAACAACAAATCGAGCAAACCAAACATATATTCATGTTAGACTCGAGCCATAGACACTAACTAACACCATTTCAAATCAAAAACACGAATTTAGAGAAATCTAGAGTTTTAGAAATGTTACCCAAACGAGATGAAGTTGGTATCAAATTGTAGAGGATGAAGAGAGGATTCCAAATATGTAATCGGATTTGTTGTGAGCTTCCAAGATTGAATTTAGATGATGAATGATTGAATTGGGTGTTGTGTGTGTGTGTTCTTGCTAGAGAGAAAGAGAGATGAGGGAGATGGATGGAAATGGATGGAGGAGGTGAAGTGGTTGACTAGTTGACCTAGTCACCACTTTGCCCACTTGTCAACTTAAGTCCCTCATGTTTGTAGTCGGGTGTGGGAATTAACCAAACGAATATTTTTAAAACGCTCGAGTAAACGGGTGATGTCAAAATTAAATAGCGGGAATATAATGAACGTTACTCACGGAAACTATTAATTTAAATACGAAAGATTATGTTTTAAAAAAAAGACGGTGTTAAAATTAAATTTAACGGAAAAACGCGGGATGTTACATTATCCACACCTCAAAAGAAATTTCGTCCCGAAATTTAGTTGGAAGTAGTAGTTGTTGAATCTTCCTCGAGATCTTGCGTTGCCAATTCTACGAGTGAGGGAGAAGTACGTTCTAGGGTATTTCAACGAATTTTGACGGTCGGGATCATACGATGTTTTAAGGTTTGGCTTCACGATTTATGGTTTCAACCGGTCCTCCTAGGAAGTGAGGGTTATCGTCGATAGTGAGTTCATCAAAGGAGATAACAAGTTCTCGTTTCGCAAAACACGTCTTTGAGTTGATACATCGAATGTAGGATAAACGGAGACCCAAAATGAGTCGGAAAAGTCTAAACGGCTAGCGACGGGTCCAAAACACCCCAAGAATTTAAAGGATCAAAATATCGCGGATTTAGCTTCCTACGTTTCCCGAAACGGATTGCACCTTTCCAAGGTGCGACTCTTAACGTGACGCGGTTTCCCACGTGGAATTTGAAATGTTTACGTCTAACATCGGCGTAGCTCTTGGTGATTACGAGTCGCGTAGGGTTTTACCTGAATATGAATAAATTTTCTCGGTTGCTCATGAACAACCTCGGCCCCGGTGAATTGATCATCGTTTACTTGGTTCGACAAGGGAGAATGACGTTTCCGGTCACATGTGGTTTCAAAAGGAGTGACGTTAAAACTTGAATGAAAATCATTGTAGTACGAGGATTCGGTTAAAGGAAAATACTTTTCTCAAGTAAATTTGAAGTTGGTAATACAAACTTGTATTATGGTTTCCAAGGTTTAAATCACATGTTTGTTCGGTCCGTCGGGTTGTGGATGGTACGCGGTACTCATGTCTAAACGCGGTCCCGAGGCTTCTTGTAAAACTAGAAGTGAAACGAGTATTTCGATACGGGATAATTAACAAAGATACACCGTGTTGGAATAGAATCTCTTAAGATATGTTTGAACGAGTCAGTTAGGGTTCGAAAAAAAAATGTTCGTTAGGACTATTCACCCTCGTGGCGAATACTTATGTAATATGAGGAGTTTCTCTATCCATGGAGAAATGTTACAAGGAGTTTCTTTAAACGGAAATGCGAACGGTAAAGATAGTAGTGAAATGAGGACTTAGAATAGGATGAGTTTACATCTCGAGGTTGCCATAACGTGCCTCTAGTTGTCAAAAGTTGAAGTCTGAAAGAGAAACGAGATAGTACACGTAGTTGTATAGTTCGGGGTTGAATAATAGTTGGCCGATTATCAGGAACATAATGACATTAAGTCAAAGAAGAGTGAAGTATCATTGGATTGTGTGTTATCTTAAGTTCCAGTAATATCAGACGGTAACGGTGAAATATCAGAGGTGTGTAGTGTGGTACGTGATGACGAGAAAATTGATCGGATCCACAATTTAGTATTCGACTTCTTCGTGCAAAATAACGAATTTTAGTTACGTTAATTTTTGAGTCGAGAGAGTATGCCTTTCGGCGTTCATGTAGAAATATTTCCATGTTTGAGTTCCATCTGTTGCTATACGATTTTAACTAGAAATGTTGGTGTGAAGAATCACGCTCAAGGTTCGAACACGGAGAGGTTTAAAGTTTTCCCTTAGTGAGTTAACGAGTTTAAAAGTCGGGTAACACGAGAAAAGTCAGAAATGAATCTTCGGTGATAACAGGCGAGTTCTAAGATTTTACGAATACAAGTCTGAGTTGAGAGAGTTTCATGATCACGTGTGGCTTGATTTCGAGATTGATTGTAATGCCTTGACCATTAACATCATGGTCTAGAAAATTTGACTTCGTTTAACAGAAATTCTCACTCGGAGAATTTGGTATAGAGTTGCTCTTTTCTCAAAGTTCGAGCGTAAGATGATGATGTTGTTCGTTTGCCTTCTTTACTTGAATAAGTTAAGATGTCATCCATAAATACGATAACAGATTTGTCTAGATAAGTTGCATACGTGGTTTAGGAGGTTCATGAATACGGACGGAGTCCTAAATAAATCAAACGGTACTAAGAGAGATTTACAACTAACGTTGCGAGTTCGGAAAAGACTCAGGAGACATCGTCTCCCTTAACCCCCAATTGATGATAACCGGAACGGAGGTCGTTTTGGAATACACACGGGATTCATGCAAGAAATCATGAGGTCATGGATGCGAGGGAGAGGGTATCGGTTTCCAACCGAAAATTACTCAGTTCACAATAATCTATACAAGATGATGGGGAAACACATTTTTTTTTTTTTTTTTTTTTTTTTTATCGAATAGGTTCCGAGTTCCCTAGTTCTATAGGTGTCAAGTCAAAAGTCTTAACGTATTTCCTCCAATAAAATTTATAGGCACACAATATTTTTCCGTCGGTCACTTAAATCGTCTAAGTAGTATCTGGGAAAAAGAGGTGGAATATAAAGAGCATGAGTCAAATCCTTGGTTATAAAACGTCTAGCGGTAATCGAATCGAACAAGTATGAAATATACGGTTTGTTGTGAAGAAACGTACCCGTTACTAGTCCATCGTCGTTCCGGGCATCCTTGGTGTCGATGTCGAAGGTTCAACGGCGTGCGTTGGGGTTGATTTTCTTATTTGGGCACACATTCCTAAAATGACCCAGTTGGCCACATTCAAAACAAACACCCGTCTTGGGTGCATTGGGCTCCTTTTGAGCGACGGGAGCGGTATTCCTACAATCGTGGGCTACATGGCCACTTCTTTGACACTTCAAGCAAAAAGGTTTGCCACATTCACCTAAATGATGTTTGTAGCACTCGTTACAATACGGTAGGTGTCCGGTATAACCTTTCTTGTCGTTGGGGATGAAGGGCTTCTTGGCGGGGTTATTGTCATTGTTGTGGTTGCTAAATTGAGAGGCTTCCCATGTTCTTTTGTTGTTACTCGGGTGGTTCTCGACCATTGGTGCCGGTGCTTCCATTTCATTCACCGTTTCCAAAGTTTGGTGGGCCTTTGCTAAAGCCTCTTGTAGGTTAGTGGGTTGGGATGCCATTACCCCGTGTTGAATGCTCTTAGGGAGGCCATCCATGTAAAGTTCGACTCTTAGGGATTCGGGAGTCATGAGATTTGGACACATTGAGACTAGTTCGGTAAACCGTTGATTATAAGCTCCGAGGTCATTCCCGACCGTTCTTAAATTCCTTAGCCCTTGCTCGAGCCTTCGAGTCTCATCGCGCGGGAAGTATTCGGTGATCACTCTTTCTCTTAATTCGGTCCAAGAGAGTGTGTGGGCTTCATCGCTTCCCACTAATTGTACATACGTGTTCCACCATGAGAGAGCAATACCGGTGAAAGTGAGGGTGGAAAACTTGACCTTATCTTGGTCTCGACAACCGCTTGTGTTAAAAACGGTCTCCATTTGTTCAAACCATCGGGTGAGAGTAACCGGTCCTCCGGTTCCATCGAAAGTGGGAGGATTGTACTTCATGAAGTTCTTGTAGGAGCAACCTCCGATTGAATTACCGGCTCCTTGATTGTTGTTGTTAGAAAAGTGATCGGCCACGGCCGTACTCACGGCGGTGGTTATCATTCGTTGAAGAGCTTGTTCTAGAGTTTCGAGAGGAGTATTGTGTTGACCTTGGTGAGCCATTGTTCCTTCATGAGACAAGAATATCGTTGGTTAGTATTTTCAACAATACTAACCGTGGCATGGAATAAGGATAGAGAGAAAATTTTTCCTTGACTCGCCTTAAATTCTCTATGTCATAATGTCGGAACGTCCATGTGAATCACCGTAATATAATCCCGGAAATTATATTACCCTGATTCTCATGTGCATTTAACATTACTTCATAAAGTCAAGGTGGCGCACCAACAAAATTTATCAACGTAAGATCAAGATCGAATACGAGTTAGATATGATAGAAGAGTTCGAGTATAAATGCACAAATAGTCAAGTAATTCCTACTTCAATCTATATGCCGGTTGTAGTCTAGATTCACCTATGTACCCTATGACTCGGGGTGAACACAAATGAACTCTAAATCCCTACAACCAAGGCTCTGATACCAACTGTAGCGACAGATGGGGTAGAAACCCACCCAGTGCCTTTCCAGCTAACCGCTTGGTGACCACTGAGTGTACCTCAGACACTGATTTTACGGCCCGCATTTCTGCCAAACTGCCAACCCTCAAATTCCAAGGGATCGCAAGGGGTAAGAGCCAATGCTTCGTCACAGGTAACACTGTGAGAACCCCCTCTACGATTAACCCGCCAAAAAGCATAGTCCGTATGAGTGCCCGGCCTAACAGCCGGCGCGCGTGACTACCTTTACGGCTAAGGTTAAACCAGCTCTGATACCAACTGTAGCGACCCCGACAAATCGTCAAGTGACGGCGTCGGCTACGTGGGTCCCATTACCTGATTATAAGTCTTTAAGATAACGTTTGACCAAAATATGTCGCCTTCATTTCAAAATAAAGATTGTTTCAAAGTTTACAAGAATTGTTCAACCAAAAGTTAAGTTACAACGTTATAGATACGATTGAAATCTAGGCGACACGGTTTAAAGTAAAGTCAAAAGACACTCCATGAAATGCATGTATACTCGACATCGGATGCAAGTATCAAATAGTAAGCGGAAGCATGTTTCACATATCGTGCAAGACCTGAGAAAAACATAGAAATCTGTCAACGAAAACGTTGGTGAAATCATAGGTTTAAGTAAGTAAGTACAAGTGAACCACAAGATTTGCATCAATGAAATAATAGTAATACATTCCAAAAGTTTGTTTCACGAGCACCCAATTATCAAAGCTTAACATTCCTTCCATTGTATACCCCATCACTTAGTGCTAGAACAAACACTGATTCTCGAAAATATATTTCATCCGTAGACGGTAGCGAACCGTCAAGGATGAGGGTTGTCAACCCATATGGCCATATAACATAAGTTCTCGCTTACACCCGGCAAGTGTAACTAATGATAATCGAATTGAGGATTTTGTTCTAAACTCGTATGTAGAATGTTTGTTTTCCCGTTCTTGTGTTCACTTAGTTCAAAAGAATCGTTTATGTTTTCTCATCCCAAATATAAGTTCAAAAAGAGTAAAAGTGGGACTATGATCTCACCTTGAGTGCAAGAGTTAATAAAGTACTTCAACAAGTAGACGCGTGCAAAGACAAAGCTAGTCTTGACCTAAACATATAGGTTGTATCAATAACGGTAAACACGATAGGTCAAAGATGTTCAATTAGTCCTATGGCTCGTTAAGACTCGATCATAATAGCATGTGAATCAAATTGTCATGTTTCATGCAAGGTACAAGTATAAAAACATGTTAGAACGATTGCACAAATATTTGGTTAAGTTTGATTAAAAGTCAAACTTTGGTCGGTCAAAGTCAACGAAAGTCAACACGTTCGGGTCGGGTTCCGAACTATTTTTCTAAGCTTAGAAGTCATATATGAGCATGTTGGCCAAGTTACATGTTAATCGGAGGTGCGTAGCATAGCAAACATTTTTCGAAATTTGACAAAATAGGTCAGAATCTGACCACGGCATATGCCGCGCCGCGGCCAGATGTGTCGCGCCGCGACATAACACGTGGTCTGGCACCTGGTCAGTTTCAAGGTTCAAGTCTTGGTCAAAACTTCAAATAACCATAAAACGCAAACCGTAAACAACTAGAAGACGTATCTTATACCGTTGGAAAGCTCTTTTGACAAGGAACACAACTAAGCACTTATCATCAAACGACAACATCATTTACAATAGCCGAAAACTCATCAAGTGATCATTAAACGTTCATTTCAAGGTTTCAAGTTCATCAAATGCAATTTGAGTTTCGGGAAACCAATTCACACATATGATATGCCGTTTTGAAGGTAATGGAGCATACATTACAACTAAACACTAACAATTAACATTCCATGGCATTCAAGCATCCAAAAATTCATGTCAAGAACCATCAAACCCTAGTCAAGAATCACAAAATCATTAATCATGTTTTTGAAGTTTTACAAATCAACCTACACATCAAAATGAAGCTAGTGATACTAGTAACACAATTAAAACATGCACTTTAACAATCTAACAACATTAACTCATCCAAAATCAAGGATTAAGCACACCCATCTCAAGTTCATGCTAGTTACTCCAAAAACAACAAATCGAGCAAACCAAACATATATTCATGTTAGACTCGAGCCATAGACACTAAATAACACCATTTCAAATCAAAAACACAAATTTAGAGAAATCTAGAGTTTTAGAAATGTTACCCAAACGAGATGAAGTTGGTATCAAATTGTAGAGGATGAAGAGAGGATTCCAAATATGTAATCGGATTTGTTGTGAGCTTCCAAGATTGAATTTAGATGATGAATGATTGAATTGGGTGTTGTGTGTGTGTGTTCTTGCTAGAGAGAAAGAGAGATGAGGGAGATGGATGGAAATGGATGGAGGAGGTGAAGTGGTTGACTAGTTGACCTAGTCACCACTTTGCCCACTTGTCAACTTAAGTCCCTCATGTTTGTAGTCGGGTGCGGGAATTAACCAAACGAATATTTTTAAAACGCTCGAGTAAACGGGTGATGTCAAAATTAAATAGCGGGAATCTAATGAACGTTACTCACGGAAACTATTAATTTAAATACGAAAGATTATGTTTTAAAAAAAAGACGGTGTTAAAATTAAATTTAACGGAAAAACGCGGGATGTTACATTGTACAATCTCGCCCAAACTTCGTTGCTAACATGCAAGTCACTCGAATGATCTATTGTTATCGAGTGGCCCAGGATCTCTTGACCAGAATCTAAGTCTTGGCATTCGAGTGTAGTGACCCGAACTTTTCCATGTTTATATATATTAAGTAAAATTGATATTTATATGATTAAGTGTTTCCAACATGTTAAGCAATCAAACTTGTTAAGACTTGATTAATTGAAATAGGTTTTATATAGACAATTGACCACCCAAGTTGACCGGTGATTCACGAACGTTAAAACTTGTAAAAACTATATGATGTCATATATATGGATATATATATAGTTAACATGGTATTATGATAAGTAAACATATCATTAAGTATATTAACAATGAACTACATATGTAAAAACAAGACTACTAACTTAATGATTTCGAAACGAGACATATATGTAACGATTATCGTTGTAACGACATTTAAGTGTATATATATATCATATTAAGATATATTAATATATCATAATATCATGATAATGTAATAATTTAACATCTCATTTGATATAATAAACAATGGGTTAACAACACTTAACGGGATCGTTAACCTAAAGGCTTCAAAACAACATTTACATGTAACGACTAACGATGACTTAACGACTCAGTTAAAATGTATATACATGTAGTGTTTTAATATGTATTTATACACTTTTGAAAGACTTCAAAACACTTATCAAAATACCTCTACTTAACAAAAATGCTTACAATTACATCCTCGTTCAGTTTCATCAACAATTCTACTCGTATGCACCCGTATTCGTACTCGTACAATACACAGCTTTTAGATGTATGTACTATTAGTATATACACTCCAATGATCAGCTCTTAGCAGCCCATGTGAGTCACCTAACACATGTGGGAACCATCATTTGGCAACTAGCATGAAATATCTCATAAAATTACAAAAATATTAGTAATCATTCATGACTTATTTACATGTAAACAAAATTACACATCCTTTATATCTAATCCATATACCAACGACCAAAAACACCTACAAACACTTTCATTCATCAATTTTCTTCATCAAATTAATCTCTCTCAAGTTCTATCTTCAAGTTCTAAGTGTTCTTCATAAATTCTATAAGTTCTAGTTTCGTAAAATCAAGAATACTTCCAAGTTTGCTAGCTTACTTCCAATCTTGTAAAGTGATCATCCAATCTCAAGAAATCGTTCTTATTTACAGTAAGATATCTTTCTAATACAAGGTAATACTCATATTCAAACTTTGATTCAATTTCTATAACTATAACAATCTTATTCGAGTGGAAATCTTACTTGAACTTGTTTTCGTGTCATGATTCTGCTTCAAGAACTTTCAAGCCATCCAAGGATCCTTTGAAGCTAGATATATTTTTCTCATTTCCAGTAGGTTTATCCACAAAACTTGAGGTAGTAATGATGTTCATAACATCATTCGATTCATATATATAAAACTACCTTATTCGAAGGTTTAAACTTGTAATCACTAGAACATAGTTTAGTTAATTCTAAACTTGTTCGCAAACAAAAGTTAATCCTTCTAACTTGACTTTTAAAATCAACTAAACACATGTTCTATATCTATATGATATGCTAACTTAATGATTTAAAACCTGAAAATACGAAAAACACCGTAAAACTGGATATACGCCGTCGTAGTAACACCGCGGGCTGTTTTGGGTTAGTTAATTAAAAACTATGATAAACTTTGATTTAAAAGTTGTTCTTCTGGGAAAATGATTTTTCTTATGAACATGAAACTATATCCAAAAATCATGATTAAACTCAAAGTGGAAGTATGTTTTCCAAAATGGTCATCTAGACGTCGTTCTTTCGACTGAAATGACTACCTTTACAAAAATGACTTGTAACCTGTATTTTTGACTATAAACTTATACTTTTTCTGTACAAATTCATAAACTTAAGTTCAATATGAAACCCTAGCAATTGGATTCACTCAAAACGGATTTAAAACGAAGAAGTTATGGGTAAAACATGATTGGATATTTTTACTTGTAGCTACGTGAAAATTGGTAACAAATCTATACAAATCATATCCTAGATAACTTATATTGTATTATACATGTATTCTAATATATTATGTAATCTTGGGATACCATAAACACGTATGCAAATATTTTGACATATCATATCGACCCATCTATATATATTATTTGGAACAACCATAGACACTCTATATGCAGTAATATTGGAGTTAGCTATACAGGGTTGAGGTTGATTCCAAAAATATATATACTTTGAGTTGTGATCTAGCCTGAGATTTGTATACACTGGGTCGTGGATTGGGTCAAGATAATATATATCAATTTATTTCTGTACATCTAACTATGGACAACTAGTTGTAGGTTACTAACGAGGACAGCTGACTGAAAATATTTAAAACATTAAAACGTATTAAAAAATGTTGTAAATATATTTTGAACATACTTTGATATATATGTACATATTTGTTATAGGTTCGTGAATCGAACAGTGGCCAAGTCTTACTTCCCGACGAAGTAAGAATCTGTGAAAGTGAGTTATAGTCCCACTTTTAAAATCTAATATTTTGGGATGAGAATACATGCAGCTTTATAAATGTTTTACAAAATAGACACAAGTACGCAAAACTACATTCTATGGTTGGATTATTAAACCGAATATCGCCCTTCAAGTCTGGTAGCCTAAGAATTAGGGAAATGGCCCCTAATTGACGCGAATCATAAAGATAGATCTATTGGGCTTAACAACCCCCATTCAGGTTATGGATGGTTTAGTACTTCGAGATTATTATACAGACGAGAGGTTCTGTTTTGGGGATATTCTATGCATTAAGTTAATGTCGGTTACCAGGTGTTCAACATATGAATGATTTTTATCTCTATGCAGTTTGTGAAATGCCTGATAAGAGATGTGTTATAAAAATAAAATCTTGTGGTCTATTATTATGATTTAATAATATGTAGGTTAAACCTATAACTCACCAACAATTTTGTTGACGTTTTAAGCATGTTTATTCTCAGGTGATTATTAAGAGCTTCCGCTGTTGCATACTAAATTAAGGACAAGATTTGGAGTCCATGCTTGTATAATATTGTTTAAAAACTGCATTCGAAGACTTATGTTGATGTGTAATATTATTGTAAACCATTATGTAATGGTCGTGTGAAAAATGCTATATTTTAGATTATCATTATTTGATAATCGTCGTAATATTTTAAAGGTTATGGTTTGTTTTAAAATCAAATGCAGTCTTTGAAAAACGTCTCATATAGAGGTCAAAACCTCGCGACGAAATCAATTAATATGGAACGTTTATAATCAATATGAACGGAACATTTCATCGAGATCCACAAGCGTCCCATAATGGTAACAAGGATCACCCTAGGCCACAAGTAGCGGTAATGTTTGTAGTCTTTGTACGCTATATTTAATTATAACCTTCACGTTAGGTGCGTATATGCATATATATTCATTAATTCGATTTTAATTATAATTCCTATATATATTAATTCATAAAAATACTTTTATAATTTTTAGTAACATATATTACTAATTATAACATGTTATTTATTTTATTTTTAATTGCATATAATTTATAACATTATTTACATGTTTTGGTAAAAATAAAAATAAACCAAAGTAAAAAGTAAAAAGTAAGAAACGAATACTTACTAGTAGTAATTCTTCAAAGAGAGAATGTGAAAAATTTTGGTGTGAGTTTGAATGAGAAATGAGGGGTATTTATACTTGAAAAAATTAGGTAAAAAGAATAAAATAATTAAAAGAAAAAGAAATATTTTAATTTTTAATGAGATTTTAAAATTCAAAAGTATTAAATGTTAGGTCATGGGATAATGCACAAAATAAAATAATAAAATTAGTTTTTCCATTATAATTTTTAATTAAAAAGTATTTTTTTTAAATTAATTTATTTTAAGGATTTTTTTTATATAAATAAACAAATTGATTTAGTGCTTTTCCAAGAATATTTGTCAATAATTTTTTTTAATTAATAAATACAAATTTTGCATAAAAATAATAAATAATTCAGTATTTTGTATTTTTAATAATAATTAAGATTTTAATTATTAAACTATAGTTTTAGTAAGTTTGTAAATATTATTACATTTATATATAATTGGATTTATTATATAGTTAAATATATAATACATTAACTAAATAATAAAAGTGATACAAAGTTTATATACTTAGTTAAATTATGTCAAATTATATAAATTAATAATATATTATTTATTTAAGCGTACATTGTTGACTAAAAATTACTATTCGATCAATATTTAATTGTATATAACAACCCTTAATACATATAGTCAGGCAGATAACCCTAGGGTTAATTCAGTAAATTTAGAAGTCGAAAAGCGAGGGTTGTTACACATCCCTAGAGATGCGCCGCATCCTTCGGCTTTTGATTTCAACTGGTCACTTTTCAAAGGGCCATGCGCCGCATCTAATGAAATGCGCCGCATCTGATGCTTTTTTCGACTTTTCTCTTGTTTTATCACTTTTTGAGCCGAGAACTTCAACGTTAATGTTTCTTTTAACATTCTTCGTTGGAAATCATCTTCTTGCACGAATAATAATCATATGTCTTCAGTTAATAAAATCAAATTAGGAATTGATGATGTGTGTAAAATATATATAAAATGCACGTTATCACTTGCATTTAGATAATTTACAAATTCTTATAACAAGTTAGTTTGTTGGGAGAAAAAAATCAATTTTTAAATTAATTATTTACTTGATCAATTGGGATCACTATTATAATCCAGAGTTACTTGACTTCAACAAAATTTAAAGAAAACTACATATGTCATTATGTTCCATACTCACATTTGACATGTTCTCACTTCTCAAGTTTATCAAGGGAATTTAAGACGTTCTCAAGTTTTATAAAATTTATTTTAGGATGTCATTATCAGGCCCGGCCCAAGAGGGGTGCAAGATGTGCATTTGCTCAGGGCCAAAGTTTTTAGGGGCCCAATGAAAATAGTAAGCCTGTGATTGATTAATTATATTAAAAGCAAAGAGACACCAGGCCAGATATAAAACTCAACATTTATTCATTTTTAATTAAAGTCCAGGAACGTGGACTTTATAGACTATATCTTTTGGTTCATAGACCGATGTGACGATCACTCTAAATCCATATGGACGAACACGTCATTCATTGATTTCATTGCGAGGTATTTGACCTCTATATGATACGTTTTGTAAACATTGCATTCTTTTGAAAAGGCACACCATAAATGAATATTTAAATCAAAAGTTTTCGACATCTGATGATTTCTACATATAGACAATCACCGTATATAATAGTTTACAATAGTACTTCTGTTGACAATGCAGTCAAAATAAGGTACATGATGATGAATTGGTGAATACAACGTTTTCTTGAAAAATATGCCATATAAGACTCCATGCACATAGCTTGTCTATTATATAAGCAAACAGCGGAAGACTTCTAGGGAACCTGAGAATAAACATGCTAACAAGTGTCAACACAAAGTTTGATGAGTTCATAGTTTGTATGTTTCGCATAATCTGTATATAAAGATGGATCACAAGATTTCAGTTGTTTCATTCAGAAACGTTTATCAAAATATTCTACAAGATTGAGCACCCTGGTAACTAAACTTAACGTATATATAATTTGTATCCTTTGTATAATCATCTTAATAGTACACGCAAACCAACGTGTACGCTTCTCAAATAGCATACGTCCGTTAAAAGGCTAGTGCTCTAACTCGGACGGGGATATCAAGCCCTATGGATCCATATATAACTACTAGCGCCCACCAGTTCTTATAACCGGCAGTTACTAGTTACCAAAGCTAAGGGATTTTCGGTTCAAACTCAATGTAGAATTTAGTATGTACTTGTGTCCATTGCGTTTAAACTAAAGTGCATGTATTCTCAGCCCAAAAATATAGATTGCAAAAGCAATTAAAAAGGGAGAAAATGAAACTCACGCATATATTGTAAAACAGTTAATAAAGCATTTGCATATATTCTCAGCCCAAAAATGTAATGAGTAAAAAGGGAGCAAATGAAACTCACCTTAGCAGCACATAAAGTTGTTCACCGTAATGTGACCGAAACTCGGTATATCAAATAATCGTAGATCTCAACCTAGAGAACATATGTTGGTCAATAAATGTCTATCAAGCTAGGTCAGGTCATAGTGTATCACAATCCTAATGCTCGAAATTGACATACAAAAGTTATTCAAAGTTGTTTCAAAAAGTCAATTTTGACAATAGTTCAACAAACGAGACGTACCTTATATAAGGATTCATTTACTCGGTTGGTAATATTCAAAAATTCATCTTATCAATCTCGTAAACAAGTTGTTTAAGTATTAATTGCAGATTCAAAAAGCAATTCCAATTAATGTCAATTATAATTCAGTTGACCATATCTTTTGATTCGTTCCTCGAAACTATTCGATATCTAAATGAAAAGTTATTGATTTTTCGCCAGCTTTCCGAAAACATATATATCATATACCTTTTACCCGTAATATATGTATTTAATTCGTGATTTATTATAAACTGTTTAACGACGAAATTTAGCATACAAGCATGTATAAATATATACACTCGAGCACTAGTATGTATACACTATTAATTTATAAAATATAAAATATAAATGCTTACGTATTAATATTGAGATTCAATATTGTAGAAAAGTACGTAGACGTAACGGAGATGATAAACACTAGATTTGATTCACAAATATACCCTCGAACATTACCCATAACCTCCTTGGCAATAACCCATAATTTCCTTAGCTCTATCCCGCTCAAAAACCCATTTTGAAGGTGACACGTTCATAACCTCGTCGTAGTATTTTAGGTATATATATATACTACTAATAATAATATTATAATAAGATTAATAATAATAATATTAATCTTAATCTTAATAATAATAATAATAATAATAATAATAATAATAATAATAATAATAATAATAATAATAATAATATATATAAAAAAATAATAATACGGAGGAATGAATTGAGCTTTTATAGTATGTGGCCTGCTACAGTACCTCATGCGATCGCATGAGTTTTCAGTGTTTTTGCCATGCGATCGCATGGCCACCTTATCCATTTTTGTTTGCTAGTTCGTCGACATCAAATAGTGTTTTACTGTAGCAAATAGTGTTTACTTGTACATATATATATATATATATATATATATATATATATATATATATATATATATATATATACATACATATAATTGTTCATGAATCGTCGAGAGCAGTCAAATGTAATGAAACAGTTCTAAAATTTTGAGATTCAACTTCATAGACTTTGCTTATCGTGTCGGAAACGTTAAATCATTTAAAGATAAAGTTTAAATTTGGTCAAAAATTTCCGAGTTGTCACAGTACCTACCCGTTAAAGAAATTTCGTCTCGAAATTTGAGTGAGGTCGTCATGGCTGACAATAAAAATGTTTTCATGACGAATATGAGTTGGTAAATAGAATTTTATCACCATTGAATAATACAGATAAAATAATCCGATTACTCGAAGCGTATGTGAGACGTTATCGTAATAGAGTGAAATGGAGAATAGAGATTCGTCTTATCTCTTGATATAGTAACGATTGATTTTCGGAATTTAAGGAATAGAAAATCTTCATAATTTAAATAAGATTTGATTCTTCGGAATTTAAGGAAATTAGGATTTCCTTTGATTAAATGCGTAATCTGCCTCGATTGCTATGTCTGATATTTTGCTATAAATTAACCTCTTCCGTTTCATTTATTCTCACCACTCCTATAATCTTCTTTCTTATTTCATACATCCCAATAGATTGTGAAAATGCTTAATCCAGTTCTGATTCTTGATATTTTTCTGGCTATCGTATCCTTCATTCTTCTTTTTCATCTGCCACCAGAGGAATTTATTTTCTTCTACTATTACCTTGGGGTTATAGTGTTTTTCATTCTCCCGTATCTTTATATTGCTATACGCATTGATATACACGGTTTGTAATTTCGGGGTTGTTATCGGGCTTTATATTCTCCATTATATTTCGAAGTTTCATGCTTTCGTTATCTCTTCCCGACCTTAAGTCAAGCGGATAATGGTCCAAAATTCGTAGGTATGGATTTTGAAATGAACATAATTAATGTTCTAAGAAAGAAATGGTAATGGCACAATCTGACTTGTCAAATTACCAGAATACCTCGAAAAAGACCGAATCATCAAGAAAAATATTTTCTTGATATGTTTAGAGGTTAAATAGAATGAAAGAGTTATGTAACATGGTTCATGATGAGGGTGGGATCTGTGAACCTTTATCACGTTCTATTAGAAACTCAGCATAACTTACTGTAATATAATCACGTTGATCAAGTGTCATTATATTATACTAATTCATGCTTCAGTTCCCAACACTACTTCAAAACATTAAATTTTTTTGAATTTTTCAGATGTTAGAAACTAAAATAGTTTCTTTTATGTTATAACACAGATGGCGCGAAGAGATGAATGATTTCAAATAAGAATGGTTATGAAAATATCTTCAGAAATATCGAGGATATTTATAATGAAAGATATGATGATATCTTAGAATATTTAAGATAATGATGATGATGAAGAATATTGTTCACAAAGGTTTTAGAGTAAAGAGCAAGGTATTTACTAAGGATTTCAGCAGACACTGAATCATTTGGATTCTTTGAAGGCGGGTTCAGTCTTTGTGATTTATCCACAGCCTCCTTCATACTTTGCTCAATCCGTTTTCCAGTTCCAAACCTTCTCTTTTTCTCAGCTTTACCACCATACTATTCTTTATCATTAAACTTTTGACTGTTAAGGTCGTTTACAGTTTTTTTGCTGCTTCATCAGTACTTTTCAAAATTTCGAGAACTAGTTCGCGGTTTAAGGTATTTTTCAGAAACTTCACATTCGAAGTAAATAAGTCTAGGAGATAGACATTATATGTATATATATAACTGTTAGCGTAGAATTTCTGCGAAATTCGAAATACTGATTGCTAATTTCTGGTAGTTGGTATGGCAATTACCGTTACAAGATGTGGATGAGTACATGATAGGGTTTCAATGAACAATTATAATGGTTTTTCGGAGAGACTTTAAGTCACAGATTAATGAATTCGCTGGTACATTTACTGTTAATGTGGTGGAACATGAAAGGTTCCCCAGTAACAAAAACGTATATGCCAAAGTTACAAGTCTGAAAGGTCGTTGTTGACTGGTTGAACGGTTGATAATACTGGATAATTTTGAAAAGGAATTGCAAGGTTATTTTTGGTAAAAACAATGCTAATGGATCTTGCACAGATTTAAAGTTAAAGTATAGCTTTGAAAGTTGTAGAGATCTAAGAATGATGTCACCGGTTCAGAGTTATGACTTGGATTCTGATCCGTCAATATCAGAATATGTAATTGAATTTGTATGAAAACGATTGTATATTGTTGTGAGCATTGTTAATAATTTTTGAATCAAAGTTGGAGAATGTACAGCGTAACATATTAATTGCGAACTTATATATTTCCCGGGTATTACCTACCCGTTAAAGATTTCACAATTAATACTTTGTACAAAAGAATTTTTATTACCGTCTTTATGAAAATATATGTATGTATATTTTATTCAGATGTAACACAGATTTAATGAGTTAATATCATATTAAGCTCATTTATTTTCGGCTTGACTTAGAAATGATTAATCTCTAAAACATTAAAGATTACATAATCTTTGCGGAGTATTTTACTAATGAAATCAATACTTCATTATTTTTTTCTTATTTATATTCCTTGGTGAAGGATGTTGATGCTCGTGGAATTTTTGTGAACCTTACAAGGCACAGATGATGTTTTCTGGAAAGTTTCGAGTACATCGAAAATGAAAATGTAAAATCAATTATGTAATTGAATAATACACTTAGTTTATTATGAAATGGAATTCATTAAGTTGAAATAGAGATTGTAGGTAACAATGGTTAAGTTGTTAAGGAAGGATGTACATCATTGCATATTAGTAATATGAACTAACCGAGTAGTACCTACCAGTTAAGATTCACGCGTAATAGCTTAGTACGAAAAGATTTATTTTGATTTCAAATTTCATATATATTAAATATACATAAAATTTCTTCAGGGGAAATGAGTTAATACTTCATCGATTATTGTTGCTGGTATTTCTTGGTAACTACGATGCGTATGACGTTGATGTTCAAGGTACATATTGTGATGTTGAGGCTTGTGGTGCGGATGTTGTTGGTGGTGGTAATGGTACTGTTGGTGTTGTTATCGGTGGTAATGGTACTGTTGGTGTTGTTGTCGGTGGTACTGTTGATGCCGGAGATTCTGCTGGTGCTTGTAATCTTTGCACCATATTCTCCAAAGCCACTACCCGAGCGCGAAGCTCGTTGACTTCTTCTACTACACCGGGATGATTGGCGGTTCGGACGAGCGGATGAATAAGATCCAGAATTTGAGAGAGTATATGATCATGACGAGATATTCTGGAGATGAGAGAGAAAATGGTATTACGAACAGGTTCGCCGGTAAGTGCTTCAGGTTCTTCGCCAAGAGGGCAATGTGGTGGATGGAAGGGATCGCCTTCTTCTTGTCTCCAATAATTAAGTAGGCTACAAACCCATCCCCAATTCATCCAGAATAGATGATGGCTAATTGGTTGATCCATTCCGGTTACACTGCCTTCGGAATTCACGTGAATATCCATATCGGAATAGCTGTCAGAGTTTAAGGAATTTGAACTAGATACGGGATCCATCTTGTATAATTAGGGAGATGATTTTTTTTATATGAATTAGATTATAGAATTTAGTTTGGTATTCTTCAATACATAATTTACATATGTATATATAATACCAAATTCCATAATTCACGGAGAAATTTTTGAAAGATGTCAGGAAAAGTTTACAGTAACAGATACGCTAAGATATGAATTTTGTCTATACACTATTCATGCAATCAATGCAGTAAAACGTGTCTAGACTAGGAATGATAAGCAGGTAATTTCCGACAAGAAATGATAAGCAAAACTTTTAACATGCAGACACGGTCGAAGTCCAGACTTACTAATGCATCCTAACCACTATCAGTTAGACACACTCATGCAAGACCTGGTTCGCTAGGACCAACGCTCTGATACCAACTGTGACGATCGCTCCAAATTCATATGGATGAACACGTCATTCATTGATTTTATTGCGAGGTATTTGACCTCTATATGATACGTTTTGTAAACATTGCATTCTTTTGAAAAGGCACACCATAAATGAATATTTAAATCAAAGGTTTTCGACATCTGATGATTTCTACATATAGACAATCACCGTATATAATAGTTTACAATAGTACTTCCGTTGACAATGCAGTCAAAATAAGGTACATGATGATGAATTGGTGAATGCAACGTTTTCTTGAAAAATATGCCATATAAGACTCCATGAACATAGCTTGTCTATCATATAAGCAAACAGCGGAAGACTTCTAGGGAACCTGAGAATAAACATGCTAACAAGTGTCAACACAAAGGTTGGTGAGTTCATAGTTTGTATGTTTCGCATAATCTGTATATAAAGATGAATCACAAGATTTTAGTTGTTTCATCCAGAAACGTTTATCAAAATATTCTACAAGATTGAGCACCCTGGTAACTAAACTTAACGTATATATAATTTGTACCCTTTGTATAATCATCTTAATAGTACACGCAAACCAACGTGTACGCTTCTCAAATAGCATACGTCTGTTAAAAGGCTAGTGCTCTAGCTCGGATGGGGATATCAAGCCCTATGGATCCATATATAACTACTCGCGCCCACCAGTTCTTATAACCGGCAGTTACTAGTTACCAAAGCTAAGGGATTTTCGGTTCAAACTCAGTGTAGAATTTAGTATGTACTTGTGTCCATTGCGTTTAAAATAAAGTGCATGTATTCTCATCCCAAAAATATAGATTGCAAAAGCAATTAAAAAGGGAGCAAATGAAACTCACGCATATATTGTAAAACAGTTAATAAAGCATTTGCATGTATTCTCAGCCCAAAAATGTAATGAGTAAAAAGGGAGCAAATGAAACTCACCTTAGCAGCACATAAAGTTGTTCATCGTAATGTGACCGAAACTCGGTATATCAAATAATCGTAGATCTCAACCTAGAGAACATATGTTGGTCAATAAATGTCTATCAAGCTAGGTCAGGTCATAGTGTATCACAATCCTAATGCTCGAAATTGACATACAAAAGTTATTCAAAGTTGTTTCAAAAAGTCAATTTTGACAATAGTTCAACAAACGAGACGTACCTTATATAAGGATTCATTTACTCGGTTGGTAATATTCAAAAATTCATCTTATCAATCTCGTAAACAAGTTGTTTAAGTATTAATTGCAGATTCAAAAAGCAATTCCAATTAATGTCAATTATAATTCAGTTGACCATATCTTTTGATTCGTTCCTCGAAACTATTCGATATCTAAATGAAAAGTTATTGATTTTTCGCCAGCTTTCCGAAAACATGTATATCATATACCTTTTACCCGTAATATATGTATTTAATTCGTGATTTATTATAAACTGTTTAACGACGAAATTTAGCATACAAGCATGTATAAATATATACACTCGAGCACTAGTATGTATACACTATTAATTTATAAAATATAAAATATAAATGCTTACGTATTAATATTGAGATTCAATATTGTAGAAAAGTACGTAGACGTAACGGAGATGATAAACACTAGATTTGATTCACAAATATACCCTCGAACATTACCCATAACCTCCTTGGCAATAACCCATAATTTTCTTAGCTCTATCCCGCTCAAAAACCCATTTTGAAGGTAACACGCTCATAACCTCGTTGTAGTATTTTAGGTATATATACTACTAATAATAATATTATAATAAGATTAATAATAACAATATTAATCTTAATCTTAATAATAATAATAATAATAATAATAATAATAATAATAATAATAATAATAATAATAATAATAATAATAATAATAATAATAATAATATTATAAAAAAAATAATACGGAGGAATGAATCGAGCTTTTATAGTATGTGGCCTGCTACAGTACCTCATGCGATCGCATGAGTTTTCAGTATTTTTGCCATGCGATCGCATGGCCGCCTTATCCGTTTTTGTTTGCTAGTTCGTCGACATCAAATAGTGTTACTGTAGCAAATAGTGTTTACTGTAGCAAATTCGTTTTCACTGTAGCACTGTAGCACAATACGGTTTCACTGTAGCAAATAGTGTTTTACTGTAGGAAAGTCGTTTTTACTTGTACATATATATATATATACATACATATAATTGTTCATGAATCGTCGAGATCAGTCAAATGTAATGAAACAGTTCTAAAATTTTGAGATTCAACTTCATAGACTTTGCTTATCGTGTCGGAAACGTTAAATCATTTAAAGATAAAGTTTAAATTTGGTCAAAAATTTCCGGGTTGTCACAACCGATGTGGGATGAAACAAAGCCTTATATGAGAATTCTAACTAACAGAATTTGGAGGTTGTTTATTATAATTTTCCACGTTGGATAGAATATATGGATCCCACTGATTGTTGTATCAACGTGAGCTAAATGTGTTGGGAGGGTGAATCCAAATGCCACACGTAATCAAGAGAATGTTAGTTTTCTATTTTCTTAACTATTTTTTGAGCGGTTTTTATTTTTAGAATCTCATTATTGTTGTTATTGTTTGGTTATGAACGTATAGGAAACGCTAGGCAACAAGAATGCGACTTTAGCGGAACAAGTTAAGAAGCTGAATCGCGATGTTGCTAAGGTTCAAAATCGATTCTCAAAAAAACCGACCCGAAAAACCAGAACCGAAACCAAAACCAATATGCAAATCTAATGTCTAAGGGCCTTTTTTTCTACCTCGCTCTGGCACTTAAATTCTCAGGACCGGCCCTGGTCATTATGTTTTTATAAAACGTGACCTTTACCATTATGACTTGAAAGTTCTTCCAATTATCGTATTTAAAATTTTAATTGCACAACTTCTAAAACATATAACACTAGAAATAAAAAGTTATAGTGCTATTATGACTTGAAAGTTCATGTCACAATCTTAACCGAAATACAAACCCAAAGCTACAGTTGGATCTCCAAACGTATTAAAAAAGCATCCCTCGAGTGGCAATAATGGCTAATAAACCCTTCATCGTTCGTTGCATCATCGCACAATTGGACGGGGATTGGCTAACTCACATGGGGCACCTTTGATGAAGACCTGCGCATCTTGAAAATCAAGTGTGCTGGGCACACTAGCTGCACAATCATTGCAGCTCATCGCCCCCGTTTTTAATCTATATGTACTCTGTTATGGATAAACATACGCTAGCAATAGATCATTATGGCTCCAGGATTCATTGAGAAAGTTACGATTTGCTTTGTCGTTGCTCGTTCAACACGGCTCTCTTTTCATTTCCGGATTGTCTTTTAAGTACAACTCGGGGGTCATAATCCCTACTTATAGCGTGTAGTCGAATCCTTCATAATTTGTTTAGAACTATCATTGTATGTTTGCTATACATTACTTATAGCGTGTAGTCGAATCCTTCATAATTTGTTTAGAACTATCATTGTATGTTTGCTATACATCATACCCTGTAAATTCATAGTTATAATCAAGACTTACTTGCTTTAAAAAAAAAAAAAAAGTTATATCAATTTATAAATTTATTATTATTAAATATAATGATAATGATAATGATAATGAATAATCAAATCAAATAATGAGTAACAAAACGAAAACATATCAAACTAGTCATATTTAGGGATGGCATCGGGTCGGGTTTGGGTCGGGTTTAGGTAATCCCGGACCCGAACCCGATTAAGAAACCCCGCCCCAAACCCGGTCCGAAACCCTTCGGGTCCCCATTTACTTACATACTATCGGGTTTCGGGTTTCCCCACGGGTAAACGGGTATACCCGATTAGTCATTCTGCATCTATTTTTCAAAAAGTTACTAAATCAAAATATCGAAAAATAACTTAACTACTTCATGTTTAAAGTATTATAAAATATTACATACAAAAAGTTAATTGAAAAGTTTCTAAAATACTCATGTACACAAAGTATATAAAATATCGCATCTCGAAAACTTGTTGTATATGATTATATTGAATAAAATTATACTCATTTTCAAATCAAATAAGAGAAATCTTTCATACATTAACAATATAATACTAATACTAAAATTTTACATAAAAATTATTATTAAAATTCTTCGGGCCGGGTATATGGGTGTGCGGGTCGGGTAAACGGGTTTCTATCCAAAACCATACCCGAACCCGGAATTTTTTTTGTAACCATCCCCATACCCGGCCCATGATCCGATGAACTCGAGTCAGACCCGGCTCAATTATAACGGGTTTCGGGTTTACCCATCCGGTACGGGTCATTTTGCCATCCTAGTCAGATTTGGGACGCGTAACATGACAAGGTTATACTACGTAATAATAGTAGAGAAACAAATACTACTGCTTTTACTACTCGCTTTATGAAACCGGAGCAAAAACCCACCGAAAACTGAAAAAACTAAAATAAGAATCAAAATATTTATTTATTTTAATTTTAAAAAAAAAAAATAAATTCTAGGTCAAGCACAAATGAAGAAAGCCGGAGCCGAGAAGAAACGGGCCCGGCGATTATCCGCCGCCGTAAAAAACTCCGCCGGTCGAGATCCGGCCACCGATACTCCTCCTAGGGTAACTTATCGCACTTTTTATTTTCGTTAATTTCCGATCTTATTATCATAATCGATGCGCATCATTCGTTTATCATTTGTTTATACGGTTTCATTTTGTGATTTTCGTGGTTCGTTGGATCTGTATTTGATAAATTGTGTAGGAAATGTTCTGCATTATGTGTTTTTCAATTGTGATGTGATGCGCTATGTGATGAATCATGATTTGTAGTGTTTACAGTATGTGTATGTATGAGTTTTGTATAATTGTTTCACTAAAATTGTGTTATTATTTGTGAAATTTGTTTGTGTTGATTTAGATTGTTGAGTGAATTTTGTGAAGTTGATATGAATGTTTTGCCTAGGGTTACAAATGCTAGTTTGTAACCAGAACAACGTGTATCATATATGTGTACGTCTGAAATGGAGTCGCTATAATTAAAAGGATAGTGGATCCAAGTTATATATCCAAATTACTGATGAAGTGCTGGTAATCTGGTAACGTGGAATGTTGTTGTTGTTGTTACCTTCCGTTCTCTTGATTTGTTTGGTAACTGTTTTAGCTTGGTACCATTTTGAGAGAGCTAAGATAAGTGAAGAAGTTCCTTATTATTTGTGACGTAGTTTCTATTTTGCGTATACAGTTCTTGGAAGAGTTCACTTGCTCTTTCCTGTTGTTAGACTAAGGCCATGTTTGATTAGAACTTAGTGGACTTAATAGTATAAACTTAATATGGAAAGTCGCTGATAAGTGTTTGTTTTTGACTTACTAAATAAGTCACATCTTAATGATAAAAAATTCAAATAAGTGTGAATTTTCATTTAGGTCCTGACTTTTTAGTAACTGCTCTAATAACTGCCCATGTACATGGTTAATTTGGTAAATTCAATTATTTAGACGGTTATTCAGCACATAAAACAAACATTAATTATTTATTCGTCACTTATTCCACACAGACGTCTTATTTATATTCATACAACAAAACTTAATAAGAAAAAAAACAAACGGGGCCTAAGTGGTTCCATTTGGGGTTTTATGTGTTTGTCTAGAAAGTATTTTGTCTCTAGTAGGACGTATTTAAAAGCTGAAAATGTTGTATTAGCGAAAAAGAGAGTGAAGGGAATAAGATAATACAGATGGTAGACCTTCATTTTAGTTTCATTATTGCTTAGTCACCAAATTCATTTATGTTCACAAAAAGGTTGTTTTGACATGCAATCCTTAACATTTTTTAGTTGCTATTGATATATGCGTGATTTGTAGGATTTTATTATGCACAATGTTTTTTCATAGATGGGAAATAATTACTCCGTCAGTACTGCTAAATGACATGGAGCAATTGAGGCAAACAATGCATGTACTGTAGGTAGCTCTTGGTTGTTAGAAGTTGTATTTCAATTTTTGTAAATATGTTACTTTCCTGTAAGCTAAGGATTTTCATCGTTTCCGTTTCATCACCCTAACTTAAGCTGAGGATGAAAGTGAAAGTTGCTTGTGTAAGGTAAAGTGCTCATGAAAGGGAAAATCATATAGATAATTGTATGAACTGTTGATGTTTACTTGCCTGGCATTAAAGTTTCTGTTAGCTTTGTGCCTCTGTCATATTATAGCTTGTCTCCGTATAATCTAGACTGACGTGTATAATGATAACATCATAGTATTTACAATGTTTTATTTCTTTAACTCAGAAACAAGCGAACAAGAAAGATGTTTTCCAATCATTTGCTGAGAAAGTGAGAGACCATAAAGACTTGGTTTCCAGGTGGGCTGTGTTGCAGGAGACTCGTGTTGAGTACTTTAGGGGAAAGGATTTTGTTACTTTCTTGAAGAATCATCCAGAGCTCAAAGACATCTTAGAATCAGATAGGCATCTAGAAGTAGAAGATATTGTCAATGTATTGCTGAGCAAGAATCTTTTAGTTCGCTGTGATCGTGTTGTGAAAACCGTACGTCCAGGAAAAAGAAAGTTGTCAACTTGGCCAGCTCATTTGGAAATTTATCCTGTAAGTTCTCATATTACTTTGCAAAAATTTTAGTTTATAGTATTCTTGGATCATGCTGTGAATCTGTGGCCTCTAATAATCTGATCATAATAATCACAATGCATATGTTGTGCTATATGTATGCTTTTGATATCTTGTTTTTTTTTTTTTTTTTAACATTTCCAAACCTGACAAATTAACTGGTCTTGAGGTTTATCTTTGTGTTGTCTACAGGATCAAGAGTTCTCTGATAATGATGCATTTTTTGCATGGACGTTTGTAAACAAGCGGCCACTGTGGCAAACACTTCTATCACTATCTTGGCCCGTTTTGACCCTTGCAATCTGCTTATTTCCTGTGTATCCCCACCAGGCAAAGCTGCTTATACTCTATTCATGTGCTGGGGTACTCCTCCTTATACTTTGCCTGCTTTTGGGTAAGTATATTATTATTCTTTTTGTTCATATTTTTTGGAGCATCAACTGATTATGTGGACTTGTTACTGTTTTGTACAGTGAGATTTTGCTACTCTGCAAATATACCCCTGTATGCTGTTTTTCTATTATCTTAATAATTAGGAGAGGTAACCGGATTTATCGGCCTGAATAGTCTTTATGTTGAATCTTGTAATGATTGTCCATAAAAGCTGCACTTTTGTTTAATATTGTGAATGGAGTTTGTTTTGACTGTAAACTATGATCTTATATATTTTAATGATTAATTTGTAATAAATATATGTTATGGTGACAGTGAGAGCCCTGATATTCGGTGCATCATGGATTTTACTTGGGAGGCGAATCTGGATTTTCCCAAACATCCTAGCTGAAGAAGCAACGCTGCGTGAACTATTCCGTTTCTGGCCAAAGAAAGATGAGGAGGAGAAACCAAAGTTAACAGCAAGGTTCTTCTATGCAATTGTGGCTGTTTTAGCCATACTATTGCTCAGGCATCATGCCCCTGATGAAGCTGCTAGGGCCAGGTTTGACTTTGACTTTTTTCTATGTGAAATTCGCCTACTTTTTATACAAGTTTACAACATGCAGTGTTTGATGTCTTGTGAGTTCAGTAGCAAGTAAATCAATCAGTTGTAATACTTTGTATCTAATGATCTATTTCGAGTGTGTTGCAGGTATCAAAAGCGGGTTTCCAACATAATCGATGAAGTTATTGAGTGGGACCCACGATTGGCGTTGTCGGGTATGATGGACAGTATGCAATCGGATGTTAATGGTACCGAAACCAATAACAATGTCACTGATGGTAGCAATGAAAAGGGTGCATCCACTGAAGACTTGGGGGAAAATGAGCATGTGAATGAGAAAGAAGATGTTACTGAAAGTACAGATGATGATAAAGATCTGTCCAATGATAATATTATATAGGAGAAAAATGTAAACAACAGATTAAAAGTTTTTGAAAAGTCATATTATATTATTATTACTATGTATTTTCTTTAATATTGAGAGTGTAGAATTTGTGATTGAACCTTGATAATAAATCAAGTGGTTAGAAGAAGAAAATGGCTCCATGTTGGCGTTGAAGGGTTTTACAAATTGTAGTTATCCCAAGTTTGAAGTACCAAAACGGGGTATCAATCCTTTCCTTTTCTGAAATTGTTTATAAGGATTCATACTTTTTTGAAAAAAGTTCACAAGCCGCAACATCCAAAGATCAACTTGTGTCTTAAATGTCTTATGTGTTGTCTAGTTTGAGACATTATCTCGGCCACGCAACAATTTCGTGTTGTGGAATACGTGTTGAAAACAGATAATAACAACTCATATGTATTCTTTTGAGTGCCATATATATGAGTATTCGACTCATACAAATGTTGAACCATACAAATTACTACTACAGTTGTTGAACCATGCAAATTACTACAATTGTTGAATGTTGCAACATACGAGTGTTAAATCACAAATTATCGGTGCCCTAAATGTCTCCTAGGATTACATTGGTTTGTTTTAAAGATGTGATTTTGACTCTAATTTTTTATCTTGAATTTATCTTAATCGTGAATCTTGAACTAGAAGCGTATGTTTTATGTTCTTCTGAGTGCCCTACAACTCATAAATGTTAAAGCATACAAATCATAAGAATGGTTGAATGTTGATTCATGCAAATGGTGAACTATACAAATCATGGGTGATCTAAGGTGCTGTTTGTTTATCAAGATGTTTTTGTCTGAAGATATGTGAACCATCTCTGTAATAAGATGTAGTCTAAAAGTCTGTATGTTGAATACTGAAGATTGTTTTTTTTTTATGTCTGCAAAATAACTTAATCATGTCTGCATCACCTAGAAGCACATTTCTAAGTGTGCGATCATCTTTTCGTTAAATGTAGATTCATAGCCCCCCTTTGGAGAAATTTGTTAGCTTGGTGGCATATCAATGATGTTGTCCCGAATGGAGTAAACAACACGACTAGTGCAGCCAGTTATATCCTTGCTTCGAAAAATGCTAGTAAGGTCTTTTTAGCAATGAGGTTCATTCTCCTTTGATTGATTTGAAAATGGCAAAATAAAGTGGTGAATTCGCTCCCTACTTCGAGACACTCAATTCTAAATGAAGATCTTATACTAATTCTAAAGGCCTTATCTCATCTATGGTTGATAAGCAGATCGCAAATGATTAAAGGATGCTTTGAAGATTGGAGGTTGGATCCAATTAGTTATATAGTTTAGTTTTTGCATATTTTAGCTTTGATGTTTTGTATCAGGCGTTTTATTTTGGTGGTTTGGAGCTCGGATTTTCTGCTCCTTCTTAGCCTTTTATTGTTCTTTTTTTGCTTGCTTCTTGTGGGCTTATAATAAAATTCCAGCCTTTTAAAAAAATGACGTCTGCGCAACAAAGACATAATAAGGTTTGCATACCGAAAAACAAACGACACCAATTTAAATAACCTTGGATTATTGAGAATGGTCGATTTAAAGTCCAGTTTTGGGTGTTGCAACTTGCAAGTTCAGAGGGCAAATTTACAATTTGTTTCCTAAAAATGATAACATACACTTTCAAAAACTGCAAAATGATCAAACAGCTATAGGATAAATTTCACAAAATGGGACTTAAGAAAAATAATACAGCACTATTCACTATATGATTAAGCCCCAAACAACCCCTAAACACAAATCGCAGCCCACAAGAAAAACACAAAAGAGCGAAATTGGCGGCGATATGACTAGGAGTAAACCGAATATACTAATAACCGGAACACCGGGAACAGGTAAAACGACGACGTCTGCGGCGTTGGCGGAAGCAACAAGTCTCCGACATATAAACATCGGAGAACTTGTTAAGGATAAAAAGTTGCACGATGGTTGGGATGACCAACTTGAATGCTATGTCATCAATGAAGATCTTGTAAGTCTTTCTTTTATGTATTTATTTTTGTTTTTTGTTATGGATACTTGGTGTATTACTGTTTTTATGACTCTTATTATATTATGATTGATGGGCTAATAATGTTAGATTGATAGTCTTTGTTTGTTTAGCTTGATAGCGTATAATAATTAAGATTATGTTTTTATCTTGAATCATAATATAGTATATCCTGAAACAAGTATCAAAATTGCTTAAGTAAGCAATTGTTTATCTGATGCCAATTTGACACTTGGATAGAATTATCAGCTAGTATCTATTGTTACAGATCAAATTGGTAACAAGAATTACATTTTGTTATTACTATTCGAGTTGATGATTCACTTATATCCTGAAAATTCCATGGAAGTTCAAGTAATTCTATTAATGTAATGTAGGCTTTTAGTACAAAACCCACCCTTTTATAAAGGATATATGAAATCTCGGCTTACTTTGACGGGTTTTTTGTATGGAAAAGTGGTAAGGTTGAAACTTGAACGATGGTTTTCGAGTTTCTTTGACAAAAAAGTTTGTTACTTTGATTTCAGTAAGTGTAATTGAAAGTTGAATATGTCACTGTTTTGTAGAGTAAATACATTGCAAGAGGATTTATATACATGGAGGTGGGGTATTAGAATTGATCTTTTTACAAACTGTTCATCTTTAACACGGCTTACTGGTTAGAATTTCCAATACTTTGGTTTTATATAAGAGTTGAATTAAGTTGCTTGAATGAAACAGATAAGCACATTTGTTTAGTTAATTACTTAACTGTTAGCAATTTCATACAAGTGCTAGAGAAAATATGAATGTCACCAAATTATGTGCTATTTTTATTATAGTTGCAACATTGTACTAGCCTACTAGGCACAGAGATCTATAAATGTTTTTGGTTATGAAGAACTAGCCAAAGTAGTCTCAAATAGTAATAAATCAGCGGATGAAAGTTAATACTCGTATATCATTAGTAAGTTATGATAACACTGATCAGATGGATAGCTTAGAGGCTGTGCTATGGTATCAAGTTCATCATTTCAAATAATTCGTTTGGTACTTACGTTTTTAACCACCTACACTTTGAACTCAACTCTTGAAGTTTTAAATTGTAAGACATTTTATTTTCGATATTCAATGTTTTTTGCAGGTTTGTGATGAACTTGAGGACATAATGGAAGGAGGAGGGAACATTGTGGACCATCATGGATGCGACTTTTTTCCAGAACGCTGGTTTGACCGTGTGGCCGTCCTTCGAACTGAAAACTCCGTTCTTTATGATCGTTTGACCAAACGGTATGTTCACTCATGTGAAATATGACTCATGGTTCTGTTTTCTTATCTTTAAAAAAAAAAAAAAATTTATCTTAAAAGAAACTTCATCTGCTAGACGCTGTAGAAATGCCAAGGAAAGTGCAATGACGAACGTTATTGAGGAGTTGTTTGTCGTTATAATTTCACACTGTAATAAGTTTCAAACTGTATATTATATCTTATATATCTGTTTGATTTCTGTAGTGGTTATTCGGGTGCAAAACTTACCAACAATATTGAATGTGAAATATTTCAAGTTTTGGTGGAGGAAGCAAAAGATAGTTATCAGGAGAAGATTGTGTTGGAAATGAAAAGCGACTCTGTTGAGGACATGAACCGAAATGTAGCTGCAATCGCTGAGTGGGTCACGAGTTGGACTCCCACTACGTGATCCAAAAGCCCTCGTTAGAGATTTATATTATTGTCGTGTAAGATGAAGTGTTTATTAACTGGTTTACGTGACTCATTATGTATTTTAATATCTTTCTTATCATTAAAGTTGGTTTTCAAATTTATAAATCTTTTGCAGACTCTTGTGAACAATGAATAGATGAACCATAGTCCCATAAAAAGATATTAATATGACTCTTTTTTAATGGTTAACCGTATCATCAACACAACCATTACATTATTATGCTCTCATTGTTGATTGTAAATGTCAATTGTTTCATTGGTACGAATATAGCAACGACTTTGTTGATCATTTTGAAATCTGGATTGCCATTGTTACGTTAAATATGTTATTCATTTATAATGTCACCGAGCCTTCTTTTTATTGAATGCGTGATTCCAAATCATCCTTTATGTCTGTCATTGATATGTCAAGGTCAAAAACTTGACCGAAAGCTGAATTATCCCCCTACATTCTACGTTAGGTATCCAATATTAAAATCCACCGTGTTTCTCAAACTGAAATAAAAGAAATCATAACTAGGTGATCATAATAGTGCTATTACTCAAAGCATTTTACAGATTTAGCACAACTTGAACCATCTTTGTGTTATGTTTATGAGAGGATCGTGTACAATAAACATATAAGGTTTTTTCCAGTTCAGACTATTTGAAAAAGGGAAGTATTTTTACTTAGACGTATGCGGTCTAACCAGGATATTCCGTAATCGTTTTTGACCCTTTTCTCAGGTCACTCTAAAAATTGCTTCTGGGTTTGAACTTGAGACCTGAAGATCATGAACCCAACTATTAGTCCATTACTAGCTCAGGAGCCACACACCAACTCAAACTTTGCATTCAAAGATTGCAGGATAATGAAGGAATGGACGACTGGTGACTAGAGTTAATTAGTTAAATGAACTTGATTAAATGTCATAAACAAGCTTCGTATAATATTGTTAACATACAATAATATCCCGTTAGAAGTAACGCCAATACGACCCACAGGGTGCAGCTAGAAAAGTGAAGGTTATTGTATACCCAAAGTATCAAACGTAACACAAGATTATAATAGACATAAATTCATATTTCATATCCATTTACAACACCGTGTTTATTTGTCTGATTAATCCTGCATGTAAGGCTATAAATATGGATCGAATCACAAGCTGGGATTACAAATCTATTCTTTTGTCATGTATAATTAATCAAGTATCTCGGCTCCTGGGGTTTACTAATCGTGCTCCAGCCAACAAAGTGTTATTAGCATGACTACAACGCGTGCAGTCATTGGCTCTAACAGACTGTATATGCATCTAATATTCGCATCTTGAGCTGAACTAAACAAAAGTAATATCTGAATTATTGTCTGTGTAACCAACATGTACCTCTTCTTCCTCTGTTTCTTCAATTTCTTCAATAGTATCATTCATCGTGGTAACTATCGGATCAACTTTAACGGGTAACGCACCTTGCGGATTGCCAAAAACTGTGGTGAACATTTGTCTATGACATTCATCACAAAAGTAAAAGTAAGTAAAATGGCCCTCGTATAGAAGCTTATGCACCATTGCTCCTGGTAACACTCGATGCACATAGTCACTCATTGATGGTGGCACCACTCTATCTTCCATCCCCTGTTATTAACATTAATTAATATCAGTTTAAGAAAATGGATATAAGTATACGGGTCGGTGTATGTGCTGATTCAATAAATGATTACTGACCTGCCATATATGTATTGGGCCGAGAAAGCCCGATAACTCTTCTTGTGGTCGTTTATAGATAGATTTGAGCCATTGGATGATGCCTTTACGTTGGTGTTTTTTCTGGATATTGAGATCACTGATGCTAAATCCCCAATTTGACACCTGCAAAACTGCTTCTTCTACAAATGGTTTTACATTCAGCTGTCGAACAGATTCTGCCAAATCCTTCTTCCAAAATTCTTGATATTTGACTTCTTCTATGAAAATTTTGTCCTGCCAAGTCAAGGTTTTCTTCAATCAAACATCTACATAAACGAAATATATAAGTAACTAATTTGACCCATTGACTAGTTTAAGACAAATGAAAACCCAAATTACCTATTCATAGGTAAATGGGTCGAAAATGCCACCTATAGTTTTACCTGTAAGGTGATCTTGATTCAAAATTACTTACACGTTTTCCAAGTGACATTGACAGCCAATTATCAATTTGATCAAGATGTCCTGACAAGAAGCTGTGGCGGTAAAAGTATGGAAGAAATTTAGGAAATTTCCGTGCTATATAGTACATAATTTTCCTTTTCATTGACCACTTGTCCCAGGTCCTTCGTTTTTCAACCTTATTCATGCTTGGTTCATATGGATTAAGCAAAGGGGCTACCATAAAAGCTCCTGTAATTCGGGTCAGCAACGTTCAGAACAAAAAAGAATGCACTCAATCTTAGTAAATAAGACTGTTAATAGTTGAAACAGAACAATAAAAATACCTGCAACTCTATCAGGAATGTACTTGAGTGCAGCCCAAGTGTGTAAGCTTCCACTCGAGTATCCAACAACCCAAAACTTGTCAGTTATATGAACAGCATACGATAAGTATAACATGTCCATTGCTGACGACTCAAGTGTCCTGTCAGGGTGAGGATCACTTTCCCCAAACCCAGGAAGATCATATGAAACCAAACGAACACCAAATTCTTGTAGTAGTGAAGCCTTAATCCCAGGTATTCCTATTTCATTAAAAACAATATTACACTAATTAATCGTTTCTCTTCAATGATATTTTTGTTATTAGTTTGAATGAAGGGATGTTGATATCATATTTCTACCTGCAAGTCTTGATGAAAGGAATGAATGTGAGGTGACTAGGGTATATCGAGCTCTCTCAGGTGAAACGCCTTGCTCATGATAAGCCAAGTGTCTGCCATCTGGTAACAATATACGAGTAGCATTTGGAGGATGAATGTGTAATTTTTGTATTATAGGAGCAGTCGCATCACTTTCGGAAGTTAAAAACAGAACTGCAATAGGTTGACAATTGCCAATTAGATGTTTAATACCCCACACACACATTTAACAAACATATGATAAATTATTAATTTTTGAGCAGCAGCTAGAACTCCTTGGGGAACAATAAAGTTTGCTATGATAATATAATACAGTCAAGTCAGAATCTACAATTGCTCTTTTATTCCTTCATTAAAATTTTGTAAATAGCATGCTCTTTCACCACACTAACAGTTATTTTCAATTTGATATCAACGTATTCTAATGTAACTATAGTATCAAAAGCAAGTATATAAATAATCTATCAAAACTAAGTTACCATGTAAGTAGATTTACTTCGAAATTATAACAGAATTCATCTCATAGTGACTTCACTATATTCCCATATATGAAATCTAGGTCAAATTAGCTGATCTAGTAAGTCAGCCGTTAAACATATAATGCTAGATATTAAGATGCACCACTAAATTCACCATTTCATGACACGAACTCATGATATACAGTTCATCATGTTTGTATAACTCTATAATCAAACAAAATCAAATGTCCCTTTTGAACAGTCTCTTTACTCTGAATCAAAGATATGTGGAGCAGTGGAGTAATATACATATATACATATACATATATATATTCTATATTCTAATATTCTATATTCTAATATTCTATATTCTAAATTCTAAGCTAATAATAAATAAATAAAAACTATTATAAACACACAAAAGTCCATTATTCATCATCTTAACAAAAAGTTAAAAATATCCTGAATTCTAGATCGATTTTATCTACAATTATATATCAGCTCAATATATCACAAATCAGTATACAATAAACAACAACTTAAATTCACAATCGGTTATGCTTCTAATTTCTAGATAAACACGCACACATAAACCGGAATTACCTGCAATAACGACGGCGAAAACGACGGAAATCACGCTCCACGAATGCATCGGATCACGATCTTCAGGTAAATACTGATTCAAAAACTTGAGTTTCATACAAGCTGATTTACACGGACCGCCCAAATTCCGTACAACAAACGAATCATCTCTCAATATACTCTGTTTCACTACATCTCTACATCCTTTACCGAATTCAACGCTCAATTCCGCTACTCCTTTCGCAAACTCCGTCGCATGAAACCGCCAGTCCTCCGTCGATACTCTCGGAACATTGCCGCTGTATCCGGCGACGTACGGTGCGTTGACCGCATCCATTTGATTAATTTTGATTCACGGTTGATTTAACTTTGATCATAATTGTGTTTATAGTGTGCGAATAAAAGGATGTGGTATGTGGACTTTGCGGTGGGTGCATGAGCGACTGGGTTGCTTGAAGGAGAGAGAGTGAGGAGGGTAAACGGTGAAGTAAGGATAAGTATAGGGGTGTTTTTTGAAAATATTGTGTATTGAATGATTAAGTTGCAGGGAATATGAAGATCTACGGTTGTGATTAAGCCACGTTTGCAAAATGAGATTAGTGGGACGGTTGTGACAGCGGTGGTTGGTTTATGTATTGGGGCGCAATAGTTTCATGGAAAAGGTATGGTTACCTGATTTTGCCGGTTTAATAACCGGACTACGGAGAAAGAATTTACTAGTGGGTACAACTAAGGTGTGCGTGGTACGGTTCCGGACCAAACTTGTTCGGTTCGGTTTCGTCTCGAATCCCAATTTGAAGCAAAAACATGAACGGAGGACCGTACCAAATATTATTGGTTCGGTTCGGTACGGTACGGTTAAGGTATTTTTAGTGTTTTTTCGATTTTGGTCTGGTTCGGTCCGAACCGAAGACCGAAAATCCGTAAAATTATGAACCAAAGACCGGACCGAAAAAGCTCGGTTTAGTTCGGTACGGTCTTCGATTCTTCCCGTACCATTCACACCCCTAGGCACAACTAATTTTTATTAAGGTTTGGCTATATAATGTCATAAGGGCATATGATAAGCACAATCATTGAATTAAATATTTCCAAAGTTAATGTAAATTGTAATTAATATTTTTTTATAAATGGTCATTTGAGAGTTTAATAAATTTATTTTCAGTTATAAATGGAAATTTTAAGTGTATTTAATCTTTCATAGCTTATGCCCTTAGAACATGAGTTAGCCAAATCCTTTTTGATTTATTTTGATGTGCTTACCACATCGCTAATGGTTACTATAATAATTTTTTTTACTTTATAATTATAATATAATATATTTCTATGAGAAAAATAAAATATAAATTAAATGATTAAATCTACAAATAAGCTATATACTTTCTCAAATGTCACGATGCAGACTATATACTCATTTTTGTCTCATTGTCGGCTATATACTTTTAGAAAGCGTTCTCATGTCAACAATTGGTTACCAGTTACCAGTACAACTGTGACGACCCGGAAATTTCCGACCAAATTTAAATTTAATCTTTATATGTTTCCGACACGATAGGCAAAGTCTGTAATGTTGAAATCTCAAAAACTTTGGAACTATGTTCATATACTCAATTGACCTTTTGACTAGTTTCGACGATTCACGAACCTATAATTGTAAACAGAAATGTAAGTATAAATAAATATATATGTAAATAATTATATATTATAAATTAAATATATTAATAAACTAGTATGTGATTTAGATAGAAAACTTAAATTGATATTTAAAATATGATTATATATGAAGTAGTGAAATATATAAATGTACAAATATATATACATATATGTGTGTGTGTGTGTATATATATATATATATATATATATATATATATATATATAATTATTAATTGTATGTATATTATAATATATATAAAAATATTAAATATTAAATAATTACTATTATTTAATATATATTATATTACATAATTAATAATATGTAATATTGATATATTCAATTTAAATTTAATAATAAATATATTTGTTATACTAATGTTATTATCACTTTATGATTATTAATAATAATATTAATATCAATATTATTAGTATTACTACATATAATATATAAATATGAAAGTTTATACATTTAAATTGTTATAATATTATTATTACTAAAAATTATAAATTTTATTATTATCATTATTACTTTTATCATTAGACTTATTGTTATTGAATTTATTTTGATATTATTATTATTATCATTATTATTAGTATATTTATTATTATTAATAATAATATCAATATTATTATTATAAATTAATTATTAATATTAATTAGAGATAATTAAAATCAATAAATTCCTACAATCTGTTTGTGTCCTTGTCTGTTTTGGTTTTTCCTTCATTCCCTGCTACTGATTGAATCCTGACTCAAGTTTGTTACATCTTACATCATATCGTACGAATCTTTATCAATTAGTCATGATATCAGACAAATTCAATTTCAATCGATTGTAATTATATGAATTTTCTTCTGACAAGATAAAGAAAGTGTCGAGTAAATCAAGCTATCAAACAGACGTTAATTTAACTACATTAGCTGTAATCATATCTTAGTATCCATATAAACTTCTACTAATACAAAACAATGGAAAAACAGAAACATTAAATTAAAACTTTCCAAGTAACATCACCTTGAACTATCCTTTCCAAACAACCACCTTACCTTCAATTCAATCACTGCTTCTGGGTTCGATTAACAATCCAAACCGAGAATCACTTGTTTCCCAGCTGCAAACCAAAGAGTAACTCACTTATATCTTGATCGATTGCATCAACTCACCACCTTTGATAATCATCATCATTTTCATCGATGCCATCATCAAACTCTCACCATTTTTATCAAAACCGCCATCACCCCATATCTCTTCTCTCTTACTTGTTTAAAACCCGTCAACTTCCATCGTGATCATCATCATAATGAACCTCTACAACAACCATCGTCACTTTATTCTTCAACCCATTTAGCCACCACCATCGGTCATTACACCCTTTGACACCTTGAATCACCTCACCACAACTCGCCACCATCATCATAATTACTACTGCTTCTGTTTGATCGAGTTTCTGGTTTAATTGACATACGAAAACCATGAATATACCGCCACATTCTCTCTCTCCTTCTTCTTCATAAGTTCTCTTTTCATGAACCGCCAACTAGCACCATATTTTTTCATTTTTTTTTCTTGTTCCCTGACTACGCGAACAAAACAGCCTATTTCTTAGTTATTTATTTACGTCTCTGGTTAACGAAATAAAATAAAACCATTAGGATGTATTGGGTATTTATATACAATACTTTTAAGAGGGAAAGATATGCAAGTGGGAGATGTATTGACCGACAAGTTCATCAAAAGAAAAGCCAAATTACTAAAATTAAGTGTAGCTGTTATTGCTTTAGGTAAAGTGTATTAGTAACACCCACTCACAAGTTAATTGAATAAATATGGAAAACGCACATCTGAGGTATACCATTTTCGGTTGGGTCGAAGAGTACAAGATGGTATTATGGGCCATACATGTTTTAAGAGGAGAGTGTCGGTTTTAATTTTTACAATTATAAATGCATATAGCCGTGTAAAGTTTTGATGCCGGGCCATCGTGTACCTCTTTTCACACTTGAGCCGTAAGGATTAAAGAAAATTAAAGGTGGTAGAATAAATTATGTGGTGGGACAAATCAAACACCATTTGGACGACCAATCTGAACTAGGGGATGTAAGTTGCATTTTTTTTACTTGTTAAGGATAAACAATGATAATGATTCTGTGGAGACCATGATCACGATGAATATGAGGTAATGATGTATATGATAACGAAGATATTGATTTATGATGATGATGCTAGATTATTCGATGATGATGATGATACAGACGTGGTGATATTACAGAGACGAATTAAGGATGATGATGATAGATAGATAATGATAACGATATGATTTTATGATGATGATGGGTGTTATGATATGTTGATGTATATGATGATACACGGTGAGGTTACAGCGAGTTAGGGTGATGAAGATTTTGATGATGTATAGTGATGATCATAAATATGATGATGATAATTATAGAAGATGATTTGGTTAGATGATGATATTTTTGGTTTTAATTTAGGAAGAAAAGTAAGCGGTTTCGTATATAATAAATATATAATCTAGCGGGTTAAAACAGAAAGTAATCATCGGAGCAATGGTTGGGCGTATGGGTGTTTAAGCGAGAGGTCTCGGGTTCGAGCCCGGGCTACGCCATTTCTTTTTAAAAGCTTATTTGGAGGTAGTTAAATTATTATTATTATTATTATTATTATTATTATTATTATTATTATTATTATTATTATTATTATTATTATTATTATTATTATTATTATTATCATCATTATCATTATCATTATTTTATTACTAGTATTATCATTATCATTATCATTATTATAAGTATCATTATTATTAATATATTATAAATATCATTTTTATTACTACTACAAACGAAATGACTAGTATTATTAACAAAAATTAATATTGTTATTAGTAGATCTAATTATTAATATTATCAACACTAGGTTAGTATTATTAATTAAAGTCTTTATTTTAACTAACCAACAGTTATTGATATAAAAATATATCAAGTAAATATATAATAACTATATAAATATTACATTACTATTTTAAATAACTAATATATAATTTATATATACCAACGGGTTTGATTATTATTATATGATAATTATATGTGTTAATATATATATATATATATATATATATATATATATATATATATATATATATATATATATATATATATATATATATATATATATATATATATATATATATATATATATATATATATATATATATATATATATATATATATATATATATGAATAATATAGGTTCGTGAATCCGAGGCCAACCCTGCATTGTTGAATATAGTCATATGTATTTTTACTACAAAATACATTAGGTGAGTTTCATTTGCCTTTTTACCCTTTATATTTTTGGGCTGAGAATACATGCGCAATTTTTATATGAAATAGACACAAGTAATCGAAACTACATTATATGGTTGAATGATCGAAGCCGAATATGCCCCTTTTTGTTTGGTAGCCTAAGAATTAGGGAACATCACTAATTTTGAGAATTAGTGCACGCCTAATTGACGCGAATCCTAAAGATAGATCTATTGGGCCTAACGAACCTCATCCAAAGTACCGAATGCTTTAGTACTTCGATGTTGTTTTTATCATGTCCGAAGGATTTCCCGGAATGATAGGGGATATTCTTATATGCATCTTATTAATGTCGGTTACCAGGTGTTCAATCCATATGAATGATATTTTTGTCTCTATGCATGGGACGTATATTTATGAGAAATGGAAATGAAAATCTTGTGGTCTATTAAAATAATGAAAATGATCTTTTATGATAAACTAATGAACTCACCAACCTTTTGGTTGACACTTTAAAGCATGTTTATTCTCAGGTATGAAAGAAATCTTCTGCTGTGCATTAGCTCATTTTAAGGATATTACTTAAAGTCATTCATGGCATATTTCGAAAGACGTTGCATTCGAGTCATTGAGTTCATCAAGATTATTATTAAGTCAATTATAGTTGGATATATTATGAAATGGTATGCATGCCGTCAACATTCGATGTAAATGAAAGGTTGTCTTTTAAAAACGAATGCAATGTTTGTAAAATGTATCATATAGAGGTCAGGTACCTCGCGATGTAACCAACTATTGTGAATCGTTTGTAATCGATATGGACTTTGTCCGGATGGATTAGGACGGGTCGCTTCAGTTGGTATCAGAGCGGTGGTCTTAGCGAACCAGGTCTTGCATTAGTGTGTCTAACTGATAGTTGTTTAGATGCATTAGTGAGTCTGGACTTCGACCGTGTCTGCATGTCAAAAGTTTTGTTTATCATTTCGTGTCGAAAATCATCCGCTTATCATCCTTAGGAAATTACTTGCTTATCATTCTTAATCTAGACATATCTTATTGCCTGGATTGCAAGATTAGTATATAGACAAAAATTTATATCTTAGCGTATCTGCTAATTCATATCTTAGCGTATCTGTTACTGTAAACTTTTCCTTACATATTTCGTAGATTCCTCCGTAACTTATGGGATTTTAGTATTATATATGCATATGTAAACTATGTATTGCAGGGTACTAATCTATATCCTATAATCTATTTCTTATCGAAAATCCTTCTATAGATCGTACGAGATGAATCCCTCAACCAGTTCGAGTCCCTCAGATTCCGATAGCTATTCCGATAGTTATTTCTACAGCTATTCCGACATGGATATTCACCTAAGCTCCGGAAGCAGCGTCACCCGAATGAATCAACCAATCAGCCATCCCCAATTCATCTGATGGGTTCGTAGTCTACTTAATCATTGGAGACAAGAAGAAACGATCCCTTTCATCCACCATATTGTCCGCTGGGCGAAGAACCTGAAGCACTTACCGGCGAACCAATCCGAAACACCATTTTCACCCTCGTTCCCGAATATCTCGCCACGATTATATTCTATCTAAAATTCTACACCTTCTTCATCCGCTCGTTCCGAACGACAATCATTCCGGAGTAATAAGTCAACGAGCTTCACGCTCGAGTAATCAATTTGGAGAATATGGTGCAAAATATACCAGCTTCAGCAACATCACCGGCAGCAACAGTACCACCAACATCGCACCAGTACCACCAATAACATAAGCCTCAACATCACACGCCTCAATATCACCATCTGTACTTCGAGTATGATCTTCGTTCTACGTATCGTTCTACATCATTTATCTTCGTACGACATGACGATTATGTAATCTCTAATGTTCTAGAGATTATATATTCTTGTTTTAACGGTAAATCAAATGAGTTTAATATCATATTAACTCATTAAATCCATGATTACATCTGAAGAGAATATATATGTAAGTATATTTTCATAAAGATTGTAATTAAAAAAAAAAATTCTTTTGTACAAACGATTAATGGTGAAAATATTTTAACTGGTAGGTAATACCCGAGAAATATTTAGATTTTACATTAATAAATTACACTGTACATTCTTCAAATAACACTCATTTACTATCCTACTTACATCTACAGATATACGTATCCATTCACAGTAGAATAACCATTTTCATTCAAAATTCATATTTGGATTTTGACTTATCAGAATCCAACAAGTGGCATAATGAAGAAAACATTGGACAAAACAAAAATTTGTTAGAAACAAACAAATTAACTATGAGAAATTTTGTTAAGAATCTACGCTAACTGTTAATTCCGTATTACCTTTTATTTATCGTAATTTATTTATCGCAATTTATTTATCGCAATTTATTTATCGCATTTTATTTATCGCAATTTTAATTCTCGCAATTTTATTTATCGTCATTTAATTTCTGTTATTTATTTTACGCACTTTAAATATCGGGACACGTATACAAGGTTTTGACATATCATATATTATTTGGAATAACCATAGACACTCTATATGCAGTAATGCTGGAGTTAGCTATACAGGGTTGAGGTTGATTCTATAATAATATATATACTTTGAGTTGTGATCGAGTCTGAGACATGTACAAGGGTCACGATACGTATTAATTAATTCGAATATTATATATTAAATTATATATGAATTATTGGACTGTTAACTGTGGACTATCGACTGTAGACTAATGACATTGGACAATTAAAATGAATTAAATATTGATTATAACATATGAAACTAAACAATTCTTCAAGTTTGCCACTTGATTTCATCTTAAACCTCATTTGTATCTTGACGATTACAATCTGCATTCAAACCTTTCATGATTCTTGACAACACTTCAGTCGAGAGAACGAACCAACCGCACTCCATCTACGGAAGAAAAGAATGATGAATATAGATATGCATTTGAAAACACTCGGAACCTGAGCAAAACGTTTAACCCGTATCTGTGTTAGCTCCTTTAGCATTATTATTACCCAAAATAACTTTACAATTCCTTTTCAAGGTAGCAAATTTTGTCATAGCTCTAGCAAGTCATGAAAGGACCGGTCCTAATCCTCCCGGACGAAGTCTTCAACAGTTGGTCCCATTGCGATGATCGACTCCAAGTAATATCCTTAATTTGAGCTAATGCACAGCGGAAGACTTAATTCGTACCTGAGAATAACATGCTATAAAATGTCAACATAAAGTTGGTGAGATATATAGGTTTGATGCTAGCAGCGTTATAACTATGGACCACAAGATTTCATAGGTAAACATTTTAATAAAAATATTCTAAGTGGTTGAGCACTTGGTAACCATACTTAACATTTAATCACGTCGCATATTCCCTTTATTATGAAATCTTACTACACTGTACCAAGTGTAGTCACGAAACGAAGTACTGTGCAACCGTTGAATACTGGTCGTCCAGTCCGGTTGGGGTTGACAGGCCCGATAGATCTATCAACAGGATTCGCGTTTACAATACCGCTGTAAATATTAGTTACCAAGCTACAGGGAAGTATGCCAATGGTACAACTCAACGTAGAATATATTTTCAGTTACTTATGTCCATAATGTAAATCATTTATAAAAAACAGCGCATGTATTCTCAGCCCAAAATATTTAAAGTTTAAAAGGGACTATATACTCACCATACTGTATTTTGTAGTAAAAATACATATAACATCATTGAACAAGTGTAGGGTTGGCCTCAGATTCACGAACCTATATCATTTATATATATATTAATACATATAATGGATTTCACATAATTTCATTTATTAATATATATTATTTATATATTTGTAGTTATATAGAACCTATACTGAATCTAATTTTAAAACATATACCTTATTTTATTTTAATTTGTATATATGTATTCATTTAGTTATGTTAATATATCTATATTCATACCTATATCTTAAAAATACATAATTTATTATATATATAGACATTTATATACAGATTGTTAATTAACTGAATTTATACATATATATATATATATATATATATATATATATATATATATATATATATATATATATATATATATATATATATATATATATATATATATATATATAAGTATATTTTTGTATAGCTAATATAAATAAAAGTTGTATTTAATTATATTGATAATAACATTATTACTAATAATATAATAATAATTAATGATAATAATAATAATAGGTTGTCTTATTTTTTTTAGTAATGATAAAAGTTATATTCATAGTAATAAGAACAATAATACTAGTAATAATAATAATAATAATAATAATAATAATAATAATAATAATAATAATAATATTTAATGATAGTACTTAATAATAACCAAATTGATATTAATAATAATTATATCATAACTTAAATTTTAACATAATAACAACAACTTATATTAACAATAAATAATAATAAAAATGAAAGTAATAAAAAAAATGAACTACCTTCTTTGAGAAAAGCTTAAAAATATATATTGCTCCTTGTGGAACTCGAACCCGAGACCTATTGCTCCCCCTTTTATACCCTTAACCAATCAAGCCAATTCGTTTTTCTGATTTTATCTGCTACTCAAAAGTATATAAACCTCATGTCTATTACCCTCTACTTCTTCTTCCTTCATTCGCTGACCAGTCACCCTATTCTTTGAATTGGATTTATTTTTGACTTTAATTATAGTTAATCTGTTGTGGACACGTTTAACTCGCAGATAACAATCGAAAGAAAAAAAAAAAATTAAAAGACCTGCTGCTGCTGTACAGCCTTCGAAAGCCATAACTCAACTCAAAATTCGATTTGCTTATTGAGACGTTTTTAGACAAAGGTTAAAACACAAAATACATCATAAATAAATCTTAGAAACTGTTGGTTTCATCAATTTAACTTAAAATACAACAGATAACACGAATTTAATTGAAGAACATGAGTTAACTTTTGAATTTAAAAACTTTGACCTGTAAAATTCGTAGTCGACATGAAGAATTGAGTCTTGAAACTTTGTAAGTAGTTACAACGAACGATTTCTAACTTATCCTCATTCCTAGATTTTAAAACTAATTACGAAATCAAGCTGTTTAAAAAAAAAAACTCAAGAACAGGGACGGTCACACTGTAACTTTTATTTTCTATAAATTTCAATTGAATTGTGGCTTTAATCTGTGATTGTAATCGAATAAGATATTGGAAAAGTCTAACGGTTTAAGTCTAAAGGTAAATTGTTTGTGTTTTATTGAAGATTGTCGATCCTATATATATCAGAAAAAAAATAAGAGCAGAATGAATAAAAATAAAAAGTTGGAACCAGTTGTTAACAGATTTTGGATTCTTTCAGGTGTTTGCACTCTTGATTGATACGATTCTGATGCCATAATATCAATTTACAATAGTTGATAACGATATGCAACTGCATACCCCTTTTCTGTGTTTGACATACGGTGTATATATATATATATATATATATATATATATATATATATATATATATATATATATCTAATTTATTTCCTTAAATACTGCTATTTTTTTTATATAAATATATATTGATGATAACACCTATTAATATTAATAACAATTATAATATTATAATAGTACATGACATTGAAATTAATATTAACAAGGTGATATTATTATTGTAATTTGTATATGTATATGTCTTTATATATATATCTTTATTTGTATAACCATACATATATTTATATATTAAATATATAAAGAAACTTAATAATAATAATAAAATTAATAACCATGATAATGTTAATCGTTAATAATAATATATGTAATGATTTTAAATGATAACCTAATATCTAATAGTAGTACTAATAAAGATAATGAGTTACATGTCTCAATTTGTATATCTATATGACAATAATACTTATATTAATTAATTTAATTTTTTTTTTATATAATAATCAAAGTGATGATAATAAGATTAATATAATAACTATACATTACTTGTTAGTTTAATATTACATATTGTTGATTATGTAATATTATTTATATACTCTTTTATTCATATATCTATATAAATATATTTACATTTTTATTTGTATGCAACTGTTCGTGAATCATCGAGGATGGTCAAAAGGGTAACTGATTATCCAATTATAAATTTCAAACTTTCTAGACTCAACATTAAGGTTTTTGCTTATCGTGTCGTAAATATATAGAGATTAGGGTTTAAATTTGGTCGGAAATTTTCGGGTCGTTACAGTACCCACCCGTTAAAGAAATTTCGTCCCCGAAATTTGGTAGAGGTTGTCATAAATAACAATAGGAATGTTTTCATGACGAATATGAGGTAATAATAGAGTTTTATCATTATTGAGAGATATAGATAAAACGATTCGATCATGTGAAGCGCACAAGTGGAGCTATCACAAAAGAGTGAAATGAGTGAATATGGAATTGTTTTAACCGATGACGTGATTAGGATTGATTTCCAGAATTTAAGGGATTTAAAGAAAATCTTACGTAATAAGAGTTGTTTTTTTTTCGGCGATTTAGGAAACAGGATCTTCTTTGATTTAATGCGGCAAATCTGTTTTGATTTCTTTGTCGGATATTTCACTATAAAACTACCTCCTTCGTTTCCTCATTTCCATATCCCACATCTTCTACTCTTTTTCCTTATTCCTACCTTATAATATTCGTCAATATGCTTCATCCCATTCTAGTTCTTGATATACTCCTAATTTTCACATCCGTCATTCTTCTCTTTAATCTACCACTGGAAGAATCTATTTACTTCTACTATACTCTTGTGTTTATAGTATTTTTAGTTCTCCCGTGTCTTTATATTGCTATATGCATTGATATACACGGTTTGTAGTTTCTGGGTGATTGTTGGGTTTTATATCTTTCCTTATATTTTGATGTCCCTACTTCTGTCTTTCATAATCATTGTCATCCACAGTTAATGCTTTCTTCTATTTGCTGCGATTTATACTCCAATTTCTATTTCGGGGCCTTGTCCCTTCGTTTCTTCTTCCCGTCCTCAAGTCAAACGAACAATGATCCGGAATTCGTAGGTATGAAACTCGGAACGAACATAACTAATGCTCTAAGGAAGAAATGGTATTGGCACGATTTTGATTTGTTAAATTACCAGAATACCCTGGAAAAGATAGAGCTATCAAGATGATATGTTCCTAATACGTTTGGGGATTGGATAGAATGTAAGAGCCGTGTAACATGGCATATGATGACGGTACTGTGAATCATTACATCCCATTAGAAACTTAACATGACTTACTGTAATATAATGAAGTTGATCAAGTTTCATTATATTATACTAATTCATGCATCAGTTCCCAACACTGCTTCAGAACATTCCTATATCAAACTCAAAGATTTCAGAATTTAGAAACTAACACAGTTTATTTTATATTGTAACGCAGATATTACAGGATGATAAATGATGTCAGATAAGGATGGTTGTGAAAATGTCTCCAACAATATGGAGAATATGTATAACGGAAGATATGAAGATATCTTATAACATCTAAGATAAGATGTTGATGAAGAATATCATCTGAAAAGGTTTAGAATAAGGAGTAGGGTTCTTACTAACGATTTCAGCAGGTACTGAATCGTTTGGATTCTTTGAAGTCGGGTTTAGTTTTCATGATTTGTCCACGGTCTCCTTCATACTTTGCTCAATTCGTTTTCCAGTTCCAAACCTCCTATTTTTCTCAGCTTTACCACCTTACTATTCTTTGTCATCAAACTTTTGACTGTTAAAATCGTTTATGATTTTTGCTGCTTCATCAGCATTTTAAGAACTACTTCATAGTTCAGGGTGTTTTCAGAAACTTCTCATTCGAAGTATGAAATTTCTTAAGGATAAATGTTATAGGTATAACTGGGGAAGTTCTGCAAGATTTTAATGATACTGATTGCAAATTTTGTCAAAGAGATAACGAGTTGCTGGTACATCTGCTGATGATGTTGTGAGATATAAACGGTTCTCCGGTAATGACGGCGAAAAGACAAGGTATAAATGTCGAGATTATAATAGGAGTAGTTTCACTGAGAAGTCAAAATGGAGCTGTGACAAAATTAGCTTCTTGGAAAGGAATCGTATGGTTGTTTTTGCTAATGAATAATAAAGAATTCGACGCGAATAGGTTTTAACTATGATTTCGGTTTCGAAAGTTTTTTTTTTCAGGTGCATTACTGTATGCATGAACCTTTCTTCCATGGATGAGGTGCAGCTGGTTCAACTTCTCGATCGAGGTGTTTTCAAGAATCATGAAAGATTTGAATGCGAATTGTAATTGTCAAGATACGAATGAGGTTTAAAATAGAATCAAGTGGCAAACTTGAAGAATCGTTTAGTTTCATATGTTATAATCAACATTTTAACTCATTTTAATTGTCCAAAGTTAGCAGTCCAATAGTCCGATAAATTCATATATAAATTAGATATACAATATTAAAATTACTTAATACGTATCGTGACCCGTGTACCGGTCTCGGTGTCGATCACAACTCAAAGTATATATATATTTTGGAATCAACTCCGACCCTGTATAGTCAACTCCCACCTTCACATATAGAGTGTCTATGGTTGTTCCGAAATATATATATAGATGGGTCAATATGATAAATCGTAACCTTGTATACGTGTCCCGACGGTATATAAAGTGCAGAAATTAAATAACATAAAATTGCGAGAATGTAAATTGCGATAAATTAAATGTTAGCCGGGAACAGTTAGCTAGGAACAGTTAGCGTGGATTCCTAACAATATTTCAATTTAGTTAATTCGTCTGTTTCTAACAAATTTTATTTTGTCCATGTTTTCTTCTTTATGCCACTTGTTGGATTCTGATAGGTCAAAATCCGAATATGAAATTTAAATAGAAATGGTTAATCTGGGGTGAACGGATACATATATCGGTAGTTGTAAGTAGGATAGTAAATGATCGTTGAATTAGATTCGAAGAATGTACAGTGTAACTTATTAATGTGAATTCTAAATATTCCTCGGGTACTACCCACCCGTTAAAATATTTTCATCATTAATAGTTTTGTACGAAGGAATTTTTAATTACAATCTTTATGAAAATATACTTGCATATATATTTTCTTCAGATGTAATTATGGATTTATTGAGTCAAACTCTCATTTGATTTATCATTAATACTAGATTACATAATCTCTAAAACTTTAGAAATTACATAATCATCATGTCGAACGAGGAAAAATGAGGTAGAATGATACGTAAAGCGAAGATAATCGATGTAGATCGATGTGTAGAACGAAGTTCATACTCGAAGTACAGATGATGATATTGAGACGTGTAATATTGATATTCGAAGTACAAATTGTGATGTTGAAAGTTACGGCGCGGTTATGGTTTAGGGATGATAAGAGTACTGTCGACGTCGATGATGGTGGTACTGATTATGCTGTTGGTGCTGCTGCCAGTATTCGTAACCTTCGCACCAGGTTCTCCAAAGTCGTCACACGAGCGCGTAGTTAGTTAACTTCTTCTAGTACTACGGGATGATTGACGGTTGAAGCGAGCGAATTAATAAGATTCAAGACATTGGATAGTATATAATCGTGACAAGATACTCTAGCAATGGAAGAGAAAATAGTTTCTCAAACAGGTTCGCCGGTAAGTGCTTCAGGTTCTTCGCCAAATGAGCAATTTGGTGAATGGAAGGGATCTCCGATATGAAATGATTTTCGAATAACGAATGATATTCTAACTATATAGAATATCCGTATATATATTCTTAAAGATATCGTAGACTATAGAGGAAACTACGGCATATGACAAACAAGTCTACAAATGCGCTAAGATATGAATTTTTGTCTATACACTATCAATGCAGTAAATGCAGTAAGACGTGTCGAGACTTAAGAATGATAAGCAAGCAATTTCCTAAGGATGATAAGCAGATGTTTTTCGACTAGAAATGATAAGCAAAACTTTTGACATGTAGACACGGTCAAAGTCCAGACTCACTAATGTATCCAAACAACTACTAGTCAGACACACTAATGCAAGGCCTGGTTCACTAAGACCAACGCTCTGATACCAACTGAAAGGACCGGTCCTAATCCTCCCGGACGAAGTCTTCAACAGTTGGTCCCATTGCGATGATCGACTCCAAGTAATATCCTTAATTTGAGCTAATGCACAGCGGAAGACTTAATTCGTACCTGAGAATAACATGCTATAAAATGTCAACATAAAGTTGGTGAGATATATAGGTTTGATGCTAGCAGCGTTATAACTATGGACCATAAGATTTCATAGGTAAACATTTTAATAAAAATATTCTAAGTGGTTGAGCACTTGGTAACCATACTTAACATTTAATCACGTCGCATATTCCCTTTATTATGAAATCTTACTACACTGTACCAAGTGTAGTCACGAAACGAAGTACTGTGCAACCGTTGAATACTGGTCGTCCAGTCCGGTTGGGGTTGTCAGGCCCGATAGATCTATCAACAGGATTCGCGTTTACAATACCGCTGTAAATATTAGTTACCAAGCTACAGGGAAGTATGCCAATGGTACAACTCAACGTAGAATATATTTTCAGTTACTTATGTCCATAATGTAAATCATTTATAAAAAACAGCGCATGTATTCTCAGCCCAAAATATTTAAAGTTTAAAAGGGACTATATACTCACCATACTGTATTTTGTAGTAAAAATACATATAACATCATTGAACAAGTGTAGGGTTGGCCTCAGATTCACGAACCTATATCATTTATATATATATTAATACATATAATGGATTTCACATAATTTCATTTATTAATATATATTATTTATATATTTGTAGTTATATAGAACCTATACTGAATCGAATTTTAAAACATATACCTTATTTTATTTTAATTTGTATATATGTATTCATTTAGTTATGTTAATATATCTATATTCATACCTATATCTTAAAAATACATAATTTATTATATATATAGACATTTATATACAGATTTGTTAATTAACTGAATTTATACATATACATATATATATATATATATATATATATATATATATATATATATATATATATATATATATATATATATATATATATATATATATATATATATATATATAAGTATATTTTTGTATAGCTAATATAAATAAAAGTTGTATTTAATTATATTGATAATAACATTACTACTAATAATATAATAATAATTAATGATAATAATAATAATAATAGGTTGTCTTATTTTTTTTTAGTAATGATAAAAGTTATATTCATAGTAATAAGAACAATAATACTAGTAATAATAATACTAATAATAATAATAATAATAATAATAATAATAATATTTAATGATAGTACTTAATAATAACCAAATTGATATTAATAATAATTATATCATAACTTAAATTTTAACATAATAACAACAACTTATATTAACAATAAATAATAATAAAAATGAAAGTAATAAAAAAAATGAACTACCTTCTTTGAGAAAAGCTTAAAAATATATATTGCTCCTTGTGGAACTCGAACCCGAGACCTATTGCTCCCCCTTTTATACCCTTAACCAATCAAGCCAATTCGTTTTTCTGATTTTATCTGCTACTCAAAAGTATATAAACCTCATGTCTATTACCCTCTACTTCTTCTTCCTTCATTCGCTGACCAGTCACCCTATTCTTTGAATTGGATTTATTTTTGACTTTAATTATAGTTAATCTGTTGTGGACACATTTAACTCGCAGATAACAATCGAAAGAAAAAAAAAAAATTAAAAGACCTGCTGCTGCTGTACAGCCTTCGAAAGCCATAACTCAACTCAAAATTCGATTTGCTTATTGAGACGTTTTTAGACAAAGGTTAAAACACAAAATACATCATAAATAAATCTTAGAAACTGTTGGTTTCATCAATTTAACTTAAAATACAACAGATAACACGAATTTAATTGAAGAACATGAGTTAACTTTCGAATTTAAAAACTTTGACCTGTAAAATTCGTAGTCGACATGAAGAATTGAGTCTTGAAACTTTGTAAGTAGTTACAACGAACGATTTCTAACTTATCCTCATTCCTAGATTTTAAAACTAATTACGAAATCAAGCTGTTTAAAAAAAAAAACTCAAGAACAGGGACGGTCACACTGTAACTTTTATTTTCTATAAATTTCAATTGAATTGTGGCTTTAATCTGTGATTGTAATCGAATAAGATATTGGAAGAGTCTAACGGTTTAAGTCTAAAGGTAAATTGTTTGTGTTTTATTGAAGATTGTCGATCCTATATATATCAGAAAAAAAAAATAAGAGCAGAATGAATAAAAATAAAAAGTTGGAACCAGTTGTTAACAGATTTTGGATTCTTTCAGGTGTTTGCACTCTTGATTGATACGATTCTGATGCCATAATATCAATTTACAATAGTTGATAACGATATGCAACTGCATACCCCTTTTCTGTGTTTGACATACGGTGTATATATATATATATATATATATATATATATATATATATATATATATATATATATATATATATATATATATCTAATTTATTTCCTTAAATACTGCTATTTTTTTTTATATAAATATATATTGATGATAACACCTATTAATATTAATAACAATTATAATATTATAATAGTACATGACATTGAAATTAATATTAACAAGGTGATATTATTATTGTAATTTGTATATGTATATGTCTTTATATATATATCTTTATTTGTATAACCATACATATATTTATATATTAAATATATAAAGAAACTTAATAATAATAATAAAATTAATAACCATGATAATGTTAATCGTTAATAATAATATATGTAATGATTTTAAATGATAACCTAATATCTAATAGTAGTACTAATAAAGATAATGAGTTACATGTCTCAATTTGTATATCTATATGACAATAATACTTATATTAATTAATTTAAATTTTTTTTTTATATAATAATCAAAGTGATGATAATAAGATTAATATAATAACTATACATTACTTGTTAGTTTAATATTACATATTGTTGATTATGTAATATTATTTATATACTCTTTTATTCATATATCTATATAAATATATTTACATTTTTATTTGTATGCAACTGTTCGTGAATCATCGAGGATGGTCAAAAGGGTAACTGATTATCCAATTATAAATTTCAAACTTTCTAGACTCAACATTAAGGTTTTTGCTTATCGTGTCGTAAATATATAGAGATTAGGGTTTAAATTTGGTCGGAAATTTCCGGGTCGTTACAAGTCAACTTCGACTTTTCGTTCGAAACAACCTTATTAACACCTTGATTTATATGAGTGCTCTTTTATTGTTACCGGGGAACCTTTCATGTTATACCATATTACCAGCAGACGTACCAGCAACCTCATTGCTTCTTGGTTTAAATCTCTCCGATAAATCATTATATTTATTCATTGAAACCCTATCATATACTCATCCGCATCTTGTAACGAGAATTGCCATACCAATTACCGGGAATCAGCAAATCTGTATTGTGAGTCTTGCAACGTTTTCACATCAACAGTTATATGTATCGATATAACATTTATCTCTTAGAATTATGACCTTTCATTCTGAAATTTTGAAAAGCAACCAGCCTACGAATCAATACATTGAACTTTGAAAAAGCTAAATGAAGCAGCAGAAACTGTAGACAACCGTAAACGACCTTAATCGTCGGAAGTTTGATGATAAGGAATAGCATGTTGGAAAAGCTCAGAAAAGTTGGAACTGGAAAATGGATTGAGCTAACCACGAAAGAGACCAAGGACAAATACAAGAACCAAACCCTATATTCAAAGAATCCAGATGATTCCGTATTCAATGAAATCTTTAGCGAATACCTTGCTCTGTAATCACTCTAAATCATCAATTTGATTCTAAAATTCTAAGATATTATCGTATCTTGCATTATAAATATCCTCCATATTTCTGAAGATATTTTCAAAACTATTCTTATCTGAAATTATTAATCTCTTCGCGCTATCAGTGTTACATCATATAGAAACTGTTAGTTTCTATATTCTGTAAACTTTCGAGTTTAAACTATGAATGTTTTTGAAGTAATGTTGGGAATTGAAGCATGAGTTAGTATAATATAATGACACTTGATCAACGTGATTATATTACAGTAAGTCATGCTGAGTTTCTAATGGAACGTGATGATTCACAGACCCTACCGTTATCATGTGCCATGTTACAAGACTCTTACATTTTATCTAATCTATAGACATATCAAGAACATATTTTCCTGATAGTTCTATCTTTTCTCTTGAATTCTGGTAATTTAACCAATCACGATCGTGCTATTACAATTTCTCTCTTAGAACATGAGTTATGTTCATTCGAAACTCCATACATACGAATTCTGAACCATTACTCGCTTTACTAGAGATCGAGTAGAGAATAAAAAGGCACAGAGCTCCAAAATATAAGAGAAAATATAAAGCCCAATAACAACACGGAGGTTACAAACCGTGGATATTAATACGAATAGCAATATAAAGATACGGTAAAATTAAGAATAGTATCACCCTAAGGTAATAGTAGAAGTAAACAGATTCTTCTGGTGGAAGATTGAAAAGAAGGATGACAGATGTGATAATTAGAAAAATATCAAGGATTAGAACGGGATTAAGCATTCTCACAATCTTTTGGATGTATAAACTAAGAAAGAAAGTATAGGAATGGAGAGAATAATGAAACGGAAAAAGTTTAATTTATAATGGGAATATCAGACAGAGTAATCGAGGCATATCACTGTATTTAATTATAGAGATCTTAATTTCCTTATTCGCCGAAGAATCAAATCTTTTAGATTTCGAAGATTATCTAAAATCCCTTAAATTTCGGAAATCAATCGTGACTACGTCACCGTTTAAGTCGAACATTCATTTACTCATTTCACTCTTTTATGATAGCTTTATTTGTACTCTTCGAATAATCGAATTGTTTTATCCATATTACTTAATGATGATAAAAACTCTATTCATCAACTCATATTCGTCATGAAAATATTTTTATTGTTAGCCATGACAACCACACTCAAATTTCGGGACGAAATTTCTTTAACGGGTAGGTACTGTGATGACCCGGAAATTTCCGACCAAATTTAAGCTTAATCTTTATATGTTTCTGAAACGATAGGAAAAGTCTGTAATGTTGAAATCTCAAAAACTTTGGAACTATGTTCATATACTCAATTGACCTTTTGACTAGTTTCGACGATTCACGAACCTATAATTGTAAACAGAAATGTAAGTATAAATAAATATATATGTAAATAATTATATATTATAAATTAAATATATTAATAAACTAGTATGTGATTTAGATAGAAAACTTAAATTGATATTTAAAATATGATTATATATGAAGTAGTGAAATATATAAATGTACAAATATATATATACATATATGTATATATATATATATATATATATATATATATATATATATATATATATATATATATATATATATATATATGATTAATATACATAATTATTAATTGTATGTATATTATAATATATATAAAAATATAAAAATATTAAATATTAAATAATTACTATTATTTAATATATCTTATATTACATAATTAATAATATGTAATATTGATATATTCAATTTAAATTTAATAATAAATATATTTGTTATACTAATGTTATTATTACTTTATGATTATTAATAATAATATTAATATCAATATTATCAGTATTACTACATATAATATATAAATATGAAAGTTTATACATTTAAATTGTTATAATATTATTATTACTAAAAATTATAAATTTTTTTTATTATCATTATTACTTTTATCATTAGACTTATTGTTATTGAATTTATTTTGATATCATTATTATTATCATTATTATTAGTATATTTATTATTATTAATAATAATATCAATATTATTATTATAAATTAATTATTAATATTAATTAAAGATAATTAAAATCAATAAATTCCTACAATCTGTTTGTGTCCTTGTCTGTTTTGGTTTTTCCTTCATTCCCTGCTACTGATTGAATCCTGACTCAAGTTTGTTACATCTTACATCATATCGTACGATTCTTTATCAATTAGTCATGATATCAGACAAATTCAGTTTCAATCGATTGTAATTATATGAATTTTCTTCTGACAAGATAAAGAAAGTGTCGAGTAAATCAAGCTATCAAACAGACGTTAATTTAACTACATTAGCTGTAATCATATCTTAGTATCCATATAAACTTCTACTAATACAAAACAATGGAAAAATAGAAACATTAAATTAAAACTTTCCAAGTAACATCACCTTGAACTATCCTTTCCAAACAACCACCTTACCTTCAATTCAATCACTGCTTCTGGGTTCGATTAACAATCCAAACCGAGAATCACTTGTTTCCCAGCTACAAACCAAAGAGTAACTCACTTATATCTTGATCGATTGCATCAACTCACCACCTTTGATAATCATCATCATTTTCATCGATGCCATCATCAAACTCTCACCATTTTTATCAAAACTGCCATCACCCCATATCTCTTCTCTCTTACTTGTTTAAAACCCGTCAACTTCCATCGTGATCATCATCATAATGAACCTCTACAACAACCATCGTCACTTTATTCTTCAACCCATTTAGCCACCACCATCGGTCATTACACCCGTTGACACCTTGAATCACCTCACCACAACTCGCCACCATCATCATAATTACTACTGCTTCTGTTTGATCGAGTTTCTGGTTCAATTGACATACGAAAACCATGAATATACCGCCACATTCTCTCTCTCCTTCTTCTTCATAAGTTCTCTTTTCATGAACCGCCAACTAGCACCATCTTTTTTCATTTTTTTCTTGTTCCCTGACTACGCGAACAAAACAGCCCATTTCTTAGTAATTTATTTACGTCTCTGGTTAACGAAATAAAATAAAACCATTAGGATGTATTGGGTATTTGTATACAATACTTTTAAGAGGAAAAGATATGCAAGTGGGAGATGTATTGACCGACAAGTTCATCAAAAGAAAATCCAAATTACTAAAATTAAGTGCAGTTGTTATTGCTTTAGGTAAAGTGTATTACCAACACCCACTCACAAGTTAATTGAATAAATATGGAAAATGCACATCTGAGCTATACCATTTTCGGTTGGGTCGAAGAGTACAAGATGGTATTATGGGCCATACATGTTTTAAGAGGAGAGTGTCGGTTTTAATTTTTACAATTATAAATGCATATAGCCGTGTAAAGTTTTGATGCTGGGCCATCGTGTACCTCTTTTCACACTTGAGCCGTAAGGATTAAAAAGAATTAAAGGTGGTAGAATAAATTATGTGGTGGGACAAATCAAACACCATTTGGACGACCAATCTGGACTAGGGGATGTAAGTTGCATTTTTTTTACTTGTTAAGGATAAACAATGATAATGATTCTGTGGAGACCATGATCACGATGAATATGAGGTAATGATGTTTATGATAACGAAGATATTGATTTATGATGATGATACTAGATTATTCGATGATGATGATGATACAGACGTGGTGATATTACAGAGACGAATTAAGGATGATGATGATAGATAGATAATGATAACGATATGATTTTATGATGATGATGGGTGTTATGATATGTTGATGTATATGATGATACACGGTGAGGTTACAGCGAGTTAGGGTGATGAAGATTTTGATGATGTATAATGATGATCATGATTATGATGATGATAATTATAGAAGATGATTTGGTTAGATGATGATATTTTGGGTTTTAATTTAGGAAGAAAAGTAAGCGGATATAATCTAGCGGGTTAAAACAGAAAGTAATCATCGGAGCAATGGTTGGGCGTATGGGTGTTTAAGCGAGAGGTCTCGGGTTCGAGCCCGGGCTACGCCATTTCTTTTTAAAAGCTTATTTAGAGGTAGTTAAATTATTATTATTATTATTATTATTATTATTATTATTATTATTATTATTATTATTATTATTATTATTATTATTATTATTATTATTATTATTATTATTATTATTATTATTATTATCATTATTTTATTACTAGTATTATCATTATTATAAGTATCATTATTATTAATATATTATAAATATCATTTTTATTACTACTACAAATGAAATGACTAGTATTATTAACAAAAATTAATATTGTTATTAGTAGATCTAATTATTAATATTATCAACACTAGGTTAGTATTATTAATTAAAGTCATTATTTTAACAAACCAACAGTTATTGATATAAAAATATATCAAGTAAATATATAATAACTATATAAATATTACATTACTATTTTAAATAACTAATATATAATTTATATATACCAACGGGTTTGATTATTATTATATGATAATTATATGTGTTAATATATATATATGAATAATATAGGTTCGTGAATCCGAGGCCAACCCTGCATTGTTGAATATAGTCATATGTATTTTTACTACAAAATACATTAGGTGAGTTTCATTTGCCTTTTTACCCTTTATATTTTTAGGCTGAGAATACATGCGCAATTTTTATAAATGTTTTACGAAATAGACACAAGTAATCGAAACTACATTATATGGTTGAATGATCGAAGCCGAATATGCCCCTTTTTGCTTGGTAGCCTAAGAATTAGGGAATATCACTAATTTTGAGAATTAGTGCACGCCTAATTGATGCGAATCCTAAAGATAGATCTATTGGGCCTAACGAACCCCATCCAAAGTACCGGATGCTTTAGTACTTCGATGTTGTTTTTATCATGTCCGAAGGATTTCCCGGAATGATAGGGGATATTCTTATATGCATCTTGTTAGTGTCGGTTACCAGGTGTTCAATCCATATGAATGATATTTTTGTCTCTATGCATGGGACGTATATTTATGAGAAATGGAAATGAAAATCTTGTGGTGTATTAAAATTATGAAAATGATCGTTTATGATAAACTAATGAACTCACCAACCTTTTGGTTGACACTTTAAAGCATGTTTATTCTCAGGTATGAAAGAAATCTTCCGCTGTGCATTAACTCATTTTAAGGATATTACTTGAAGTCATTCATGGCATATTTCGAATGACGTTGCATTCGAGTCGTTGAGTTCATCAAGATTATTATTAAGTCAATTATAGTTGGATATATTATGAAATGGTATGCATGCCGTCAACATTCGATGTAAATGTAATGTTGTCTTTAAAAAACGAATGCAATGTTTGTAAAATGTATCATATAGAGGTCAGGTACCTCGCGATGTAACCAACTATTGTGAATCGTTTGTAATCGATATGGACTTTGTCCGGATGGATTAGGACGGGTCGCTTCAACAACTAGTCAAAATAATTACGTGTAGTTTTTTGTTTTTTTAAAGGTGACGTGAACTAAATATAATTTCTCTTTTATTTCAATGTAGGTTATATAGTCTTCTTTTTTTGTTCCAATTTATACTATAAATATGATGACACGTGATGAACTTTTTTGGTTGAAGGTTAAAAAAATGTAATTTATTTATATTAATACAATTTTTGAAAGTATATAGTCGACAGTGAGACAAAAATGAGTTTATAACCTACATCGGGACATTTGAAAAAAATATATATAATATTTGTAGCTTTAACCCTAAATTAAAATAGATCATGTTTTACATATTAATTCAGACTATCGCGCTTAATTAACTAAATCCATTCAACGTATTTGAATTGACTATTGATTTATATCTTGATTACATGGAACAAGCTCTTCAAGTATTAAACACAATTGAACCAAAAAATTCCAACAACATAACTTGTGTCTTTGCCCAACACAAACTACCATTAGAAAGTAAATAGCCAATTCGTATTTAATGATGTGAACTTGTAACAAATTTGATGCTATCATAAGCAATCGTAGACCCATAAAACCACTTTTATCCATGACATCTGTCATGAAATCAAATCGTTCACATCAACGACACCTTAGCAGCTTCTTCTAACCACATTCCCAACCACATCCACTCACATCCATCACACCCACCACATTGACCCCACTTCCAATAATTAATATTTTATTATTCTTATTTATTATTTTTATTATTACTATTATTATAATTATAATTATTGTATTTAGTTTTGTTTAATTTTTTTAAACATTTTTTTTAACAAAATTAATAAAATAGAAATTATCATTAAATAAAAATACACATTACATTAAAAAAGGTACAAATAAAAATAAAAAACAATACAAATTTTAAAAGCTAAAAATTAAAAGGACATAATTAAAAAACAATACATAATTTATTCTTCATCATCAGACTTACTCCGCTAAGTACTTTTTGGTGAGCTGACTCCGATATTTCATGACCAACTCACATTGGTCCGGAGGAATGTTGGGAGAAACTTCTTGAGGTAGAAGCCTCAAACCATCAAAGTTCGTATGCATTTGTGCTTCTTTTCGTAACTCCTCCATAGTTTGCCTTGTAGCTATGGACGAATCAATAACGCGAGCTCGAGCCTCGTCCGAAGAAAGCCGAGAAGCCCCATTTGAAGAACCGGAACTTTTAGCACTTTGTGAACTATCACGACCTCGAGGACGACGGATAGGATCTCCTCGGAAGAAAGGCTCCAAGTTTGGTACATTCGTGGTCGGTGTCGGTGTTGGATCGGGATCTTCAAGATTAATTGAGTCGGGTTGAGCGTGTTTGTTGTTGAAGCCTTCGTAAGTTAAAAAGTGAAGACATTGTTTTATACTATTCCAAACATCTTCGTATGCGAATGTCCTATCCGTTTGAAGTTTGAAACCTTTTTTCGCGTGATGCATAGATCCACGTCATTCTCTCCACTTTTCCAATGTTGTTTTAGCTTTTCATAAATTCCAATGAAGATCTTGATGTCTTTACACATCTTACTCTACTTTCCCGTTAATTGATCTTGTCGGCGAGGCTCAGTAACCAAATTGTTGTACTCCTCTCAGACGGTGGACCAAAATGTCCCGGTAGTATAACGACCCTCATTTTTCCATTCTATATTTTTTCAATATTAAATGCCCAAACAATAATTAAAAACTTAATGATTAAACTTTAATCAATAATTGTTAAGTATTGAAAATTATAAAACATATTAATTAACTTAGTGCAATAATTGACAAGTTAATAAAAGATGGAAATAATAATTTAATTAACTTCCATGAACAAAATGTAATAAACAAAAACTTAATGTACGTAACTAATTAATCTTAAACAAGTTTGGAATTATTTAAGCTATCTAAAGTACAAGGTTTAAAACGAAAAAGTTCCAAACCCTAATCCTCCTAACCCTAGCCGAATTTTTTAATAAAAAAAGGGAAAATGACCAGCCTACCCCTCAAAATTTCGGCTACCTTTATCATCTCCCATGCAAACCCTAACTTGTTCCCTAAGTACTCTTAACCTAAACCCTAATTCTAGAATTTTCTAACCTCACCTATAAATAGGGACCTAGGCTAATGCAATTCTTGTACCAAATCATTCTATTATCCTCTCTCAGAAAATCAATCTCTCCCTCTCCTCTCTCTTGAATTTTCGGCCAAGACACCACACCACTACCATCTTCAAAGTTTTCAAGTGATCTTCAAGCTTGTTCTTCGTGTTCAGCAAGATCTTCAAGGTTTTCTTGTTATTCGGGTTGATTTGATCTTCATCTTCAAGTCATCATCATCTTTTCTTGTTAATCTTCATCATCATTCATCAAGGTAAAAACCCTAGATCCAAATCTTTTAAATTCTATCTTTTGATTCATGTTTATGTTCATAATCATATTCATGTTCTTGATCTTATTCATAATCATATTCATATTGTTCATGTAAAAAAATATATAATATATATATGCATATACATACATGATTGTAAAAAAAAAAGAAATTTTGGTTTGATCTTAAAAACCCTAAAAGATTATCAAAGATTTGTTAATGTTTAAAAAGGGAAACAAGATATGTACATGCTATAAATAGGTACACCATGTATATATGTAAAAAAATAAAATATATATATTTATGTATGTGGCAGAAAATTTAATTTTTTTTTTTGTTAGATCTTCAAAACCCTAGAGATTTGTTAATGATTTTGTTAGTGTTTAAAGAGGTAACAAGATATATACATACTAAATATAGATACACCATACATATATGTAAAAAGAAAACTATATATATATATATATATATATATATATATATATATATATATATATATATATATATATATATATATATATATATATATATACATCGACACACATATATAAAAATAATAATAATAAAAACTATATATATATACATATACACGATACATATACATATATACATATTAAATACTTAAAACCCTAATTAACCTAACCCTAATTTATTAAACCCTAATAATCATTACCTAATCATTACTTTACTAAACCCTAAACCTAATACTACTTTAATACTATTAAACATTTATTACTTAAACCCTAATCATTTATTTATTATTATTACTTAACTACTCTAATTAATTAAAACCCTAATACTACTTATACTACTACTTAACACTTATACACTTATACTACTACTTAACACTTACACTATTACTAACACTTATAATATACTACTTATAGTATAACATGCAATTACAATAGTCATTCATGATAACGTGAGGATTACTCGAACGTCAACGCTACTTAAGGCCTAGGGTGATCCTTGGTACTACTATGGGACGCTTGTGGATCTCGAATGCCAAACTTAGATTTTGGTCAAGAAATCATGGGCCAAATGGTAACAATTGGTCATTCTGGTGACTCGACGGTGGAACAGATGTTTGGGTATGGTGCACAATGTCAAACCCGATATAGTAATCATACACTTAGTTACTTTCACACTTAATAATTGGTAGACTTATTAAGGACAACTCACTAGTGTTCCACACTAACTTACTAAAAGTGAAAACTTACTTAAAATGGAAACTTAGTAAAACGAACTATACTTAAACACTTGCATACTTAAACCTAAATTTGGGCAAGACATTTAACTACTCTTAAATGTCATTAGGTTGACTTTCTGCTCACGATCATCCAACTCATTTAACTTTCTATTCCAAGGAATAACTCTTCTCCTACTTACTAAGGTGAACTCATAGCCCCATTCTCTATTGCATGTAATTTATTTAACTTTTTGGGGTGAGACACATGCTACTTTTACTATTTACAATTTAGACACAAGTACCAACTGTTAAACTATGCTATACCTGGCTATGTCCAACCAAGTCCCTACAGTGATATTTTTAATTGCTCGTTAAATTCATTCTTAATTATTGGGGGTAGGCCTATCGGGAGTAACATCCCCGATACATTTGACTAAGTCTTTGTATTACTTAATAATGAAATTAAACCGACAAGGACAAAACAACTTGTCATTGGGGCAAACTTAAACGTTTAGTCTAAATATCGTGAACTGGCATAACTTTTTGATATGCGAGATCAACTTTATAAACAAAAATCTTGTGGTCTAAAACAACGGTCAAACATATTTGTTAAACCTATGATTTCACTCAACCATTTTTGGTTAACACTTTAGCATGTTTTGTCTCAGGTGCTGATTGATCAAGTTTACTTACCTACTGCTTATGTGATGCTACTTGGACTTAGGATCAAGAACTATCGCATTTATTATTCTTGCATTTGAAACATTTACTTTACTAAAATTTCAATTCTTGTAACGACATTTCATTTTCCGCTGCGTACTCAATAAAGTTTGTTTTTATCATATAGTATTGTTTTCGTATATTATAATATGTTGGTTTATTTGATATTAAGTCACATTTCACCCAGGCCCTAACTGGGGGTGTGATAGATTGGTATCAGAGCATAACCAGGCTATTATAGAGAACCAGGATTGCATCTTTATGTGTGCCTTACTTGCTAGCTAGGGTGCCTTAGCAATCTAGGAAACTATAACCTTTCCTGCCTTAGATTTAAAGCACTTAGGATTGCCTTATAATCTTAACAACTTTGCTTTGATAACCTTAGCTTAAAATGCTAATCAAAGTCTCTTTACTAATGTTAGGATGTCAAGATCTAGCGTTAATCAACCAAACAAAATGACTCTCTTCAAATCATCTGAAGAAATGGCTCGCTTTAAACCTACCATCGAAGTAGGTACTGGATACTCTTCCACTGAAAAACCAGTCCAAAGCCCACTTTATGGCTTTGGTGGTCCTCCCTCACCATAGTCCGGATACTTTACCTAAGTCTCCCGAATACTACCCGACCCTGAGAATTGAAGACAAGGGGAAACGCCTTGCTGATTTTAAAGAAGATGACCCGTCTAAGAAAATAGCCCGATCTCCTTCTTACGATAACCATAACGCCATGTGTGAAATCATGAATCTGCGAACAACTACCGAGAAGAACTTTGATGGTTTGCTTCGCCATGTTGCAAGGGTCGAGGCTCGAATAGATGAAAAAGACCTAGTGATCAAGAAACTTTTTGAGGAAAATGCTGAGTTAAAGAAAGAGATAAAGTTGGTGAAGTATGAAAGTGAAAGAAGTGCCCGATGGGGGAAGCAATCTCTCGCTCATTTGAAAGAAAATGTCGACTCTAGATTGAAGGTGGAGGAAAACCGTGTGAAACACCAACTTGCTCTAAGGGACTACGAATGCAATGTAGTCAATAGTAGGGTTACTAATCTCTATGATAATCTCGAGTTCCTGCATGAGAAACAAAAGGCGAAGAACGAGAAAGTTGAGGAGTTTATGAAGAAGGTTGAGGACGAGAAGAAGAAATATGAAGACTACTTCAATCTTAATATTTCCTAGTTATTTTTCCAATTTTTTTATCTATGTAAAGGATTTGCCTAAACTATTTCTATTTCCAACTCGTGTAATAAAGGCTTATTTAATGCCTCGTTCTAATAATATAAAGTGTTTCATTTATATCATGTGATATCAATACTTTATTCATACTTGTAATTGCTCAAACTTATAACTTGTCAACTTATCAAACTTATGTTCACTTTTATGTAGTGACATCATGGTTAGTCCAGCTGTACCTACCGTTAACAATATTGTGTTGACCACTGAGCAATTTCAACAGTTACTCACTGCCGCCCAAGGCAACGTCCAACCTAATCATGCTAATAATCAAACGAAACCTTGTTCTTACAAGGACTTTACAAACTTCAACCCTCCCGCTTTCAAGGGAAGTGAAGAAGCCATTTAATTGGTCCGATGGTTCGAGAAACTAGAGTCCATCTTTCATGTCTGCAACTGCAGGGACAATGACCGAGTTAAGTATGCCACTAGTTCATTAGCTGGCAATGATTTGACTTGGTGGACCGCTCATGCTAAGTCTGTGGGAATCGATAATGCTAATGCAACCCCATGGGATGAACTTAAAATTATGATGGTTAATAAGTTCTGTCCTAGAAGTCACGTTCAAAAGCTTGAAGCTGAGTTCTGGGAACTGAAAGTTAAGGGTACCGACATTGAGAGCTACACTAACCGTTTTCTGGAGCTTTCTACCTTGTGCCCCGAGATGTTTCCTACCGAGTCGAGAAAGATCGAAAGGTATATTGAAGGTCTTCCTGAGGATGTTCAGGGAAATGTGATCGCTGCTGAGAAAGTTACCCTCGATGCTGCGATTCTCATGTCTCAAAATCTGATGATGGCCAGAAGAAGAAGAGCTTTGGCTAGTAAGCAAATTGATACTAAGAGTAGTGAAGGTAAGAGGAAATTTGAACCATCTCAAGGTTCGACTCAGAATGTTAGTAAGAAGCCTGCGGATAGTACAAGGATGAATTATAAAGGTACCTATCCTTTTTGTGTTCGTTGTGAAAGGCACCACCCGGGGCGGTGCACTGCTACTTGTTCCTTGTGTAAGAAAGTGGGACATATAGCTAAGACTTGTAAGACTCCTTCGAAGGATAAAGCTGTGGTTCCTGCTAAAGCTCCTCCTACTTGTTACACTTGTGGAGAAAAGGGACACATTAGTCCAAATTGCCCTAAGAAGAAAGATACTCCCGCTACTAGAGCCAATTCTACTGCTGCAAAGGGGTGTGCATTTGTGATTACTGCTGCTGAAGCCCGAGAAGAGGATGAGGTCATCACGGGTACGTATCTTGTCAATAATTGTTACGCAACTATTTTATTTGATACGGGTGCCGATAAGAGTTACATGTTTAGTGAATTCTGCACCTTATTCACTGAAAAACCTCAACACTTAGAAACTAAACGATTAGTAGAAGTAGCCAATGGAAAGATCATGAAAGTCGATAAAATCTATAAAAACTGCAACCTAGTCTTAGCCAACAAAGAATTTAATATAGACCTTCTGCCGGTCGAGCTAGGAAGTTTCGATGTCGTAATTGGAATGGATTTGTTACGTCCATTAAGAGCTGCAATCATGTGTTACGATTAAACCGTTCATGTTCCGTTGGGTAATGGAGAGATTCTTATTATCCAGGGTGAAAAGAGTGGTTCCAATCTCAACATTATCTCCTGTATTAAGACCCGCAAATACCTTATGAAAGGTTATCCAGCTATTCTAGCCCACGTTAAGATGATTAAATCGAAAGAGAAGTGTATTGAAGATGTACCAGTGGTTAAAGACTTTCCCGATGTGTTTCCCGAAGATCTTCCTGGTCTTCCACCTCCTCGACAAGTTGAATTCCAAATTGATTTAGCTCCCGGTGCTGCTCCTATTGCTAAAGCACCATACCGATTAGCACCTTCCGAAATGAAGGAATTATCCAACCAACTCCAAGAACTATCAGATAAAGGTTTCATTCGTCCAAGCTCATCCCCGTGGGGAGCTCCTATTCTATTAGTTAAGAAGAAGGACGGTACGTTGAGGATGTGTATTGATTACCGCAAACTCAACAAGCTTACTATCAAGAACCGTTATCCATTACCGCGTATTGATGATCTATTTGACCAACTTCAAGGGTCCAGTGTTTATTCAAAGATTGATCTGAGGTCCGGTTATCACCAACTTAGGGTCAAGTAATCCAATATTCCTAAGACTGCTTTTCGCACTCGTTATGGGCACTATGAATTTTGTGTTATGCCTTTTGGCTTAACTAATGCTCCTGCCGTGTTCATGGATCTTATGAATCGTGTCTGCAAGCCATATCTCGACAAATTTGTCATTGTTTTCATTGATAACATCTTGATCTACTCCAAGAGTGAGAAAGAACATGAGCAGCATTTGCGCATGATTCTTGAACTCTTACGAAAGGAACAGCTCTACGCTAAGTTTTCAAAGTGCGAGTTTTGGCTCAAAACCGTACAATTTCTCAGACATGTTGTTGATAGTGACGAAATACATGTCGATCCAGCTAAGATTACCGCTATTCAGAACTAGGAGATACCAAATTTAATGACCCGTCCTAATCCATCTGGACGAATACATTACATTTGGTTACATCGCGAGGTACTTGACCTCTATATGATACATTTTACAAACATTGCATTTGTTTTTAAAAGACAAACTTTCATTACATCGAAAGTTTACGGCATGCATACTATTTCATAATATATCCAAATATAATTGACTTAATGATAATCTTGTTGAACTCAACGACTCGAATGCAACGTATTTTGAAATATGTCATGAATGACTCAAAGTAATATCTCTAATATGAGTAAATGCATAGCGGAAGATTTCTTTCATACCTGAGAATAAACATGCTTTCAAGTGTCAACCAAAAGGTTGGTGAGTTCATTAGTTTATCATAATAATCATTTCCATAATTTTAATAGACCACAAGATTTCATTTATTCAATAATCATACACTCACAAGTGTTTAAAATTCATTCATACGGATTGAACACCTGGTAACCGACATTAATAAAATGCATCTAGAATATCCCCAAACATATAAACATCGAAGTACTAAAGCAGTTCAAATTCCCTGACTGAGGCGTGTCAAAGCCCATAGATCTATCTTTAGGATTCGCGTCAATTGGTGGCAATTATAATAAACACCAATTCTTAGGCTACCAAGTTCAACAAGGGCGATATCCGGTATAACAATTCAACCATAGAATGTAGTTTCGATTACTTGTGTCTATTTTGTCAAACATTTAAAAAAGTGCATGTATTCTCAGTCCCAAAAATATATATTTCAAAAGCATTTAAAAAGGGAGCAAATGAAACTCACGATACTGTATTTTGTAGTAAAAATACATATGACGACATTGAACAATGCAGGGTTGGCCTCGGATTCACGAACCTATATCATGTATATATTAACACATATAATCACATAATTTCTTCTATATAATATTTATATATACGTTGTAGTTATATATATATATATATATATATATATATATATATATATATATATATATATATATATATATATATACTTTATATCTTCAGTTATATTTTACATATAGTTATTTTGTAAAATAATCAATATTCATACATATAGTTATATATATATACATATATGTATATATATATATACATATATGTATATATATGTATATATATATACATATATGTACATATAGTTATATATATATATATATATATATATATATATATATATATATATATATATATATATATATATATATATATATATATATATATATAATTGGTATTATATCAAAAATCAATAATTTGTTAAATGTAATATCTATATAATTAATGTTAATAATAATAGTTATAATAATAATAATAATTTTACTAATGAGGATAACAATAATAATAATAAATATAATGATAATAATAATAATAATAGTAATAATAATAATAATAATAATAATAATAATAATAATAATAATAATAATAATAATAATAATATTATTATGAATGACAATACTTAAAATGATAATTCTAATAAAAATACTTTTGTTAATAGTAATAATTTGAAAAATGATAATTTTTTTATGATAATACAAATAATAATATTAATAATACTACTAATACTAATATCTATGATAATAATAATAAAAATAATAATAAGTATAATAAGGATGGCTACCTCATAAAATAGGCCTTTAGAAAAAATAATGTCCGTGCCCGGGCTCGAACCCGCGACCTCTTGCTTACCCAAAACACCCCTAACCATTGAACTATTTTGATCTTTTTGATAATATTTGGATCGTAAATATTTTTAACCCATTACATATGGTTTCTATTTTTCTCCTTCTTCTTCCCAAAAATCAAATCGACATCATCATCAATTAATTATCATCATAGCTCTAACCATATCATCATCATATTCGCGTTTTATTATCATCATAATGAATGATCGTCATCATCATCTTATAATATTATCACGATCATTATTCAATTCATTCATTATTACCGTTATCCCAACAACAATTTTAACTGGGCTCTCGACCTATTTGCATAAAACACTATGCACGGCCCAACAAACTATTTTGAACCCGGTCCACTAGAAGTTTAAATGGTTTTCGGTTTGTACTCTTAACAGATGGTGAAGCCTCATAAAAGAATAATAATATTAACAACCGAAATATTATATCCGCTAGTTGCACAAGTGGGAGAGGTAGGGTAATTTACTTAGTACCTGTCGGCCATAAGAAAAAAAAGGCAACAAGAGTATTGTGGGAAACAGAAACAAGGTGGTGGTTTTATTACTTTTGTTTTGTTCGACTCCAAAGCAGAAAAATAATAATGGCTGTAACAGTTTAGGTTTCACGAAGGAGAGCAACAAGAAGGAAGTGTTTTGCGATGAAAAGCAAACGAAAATAGCAACAACAGTTTACGTTGGGTTTGATCAAATAAATAGCAACGTGATGGTGAGATGGGTGGTGTGTTATTGGGTGGATCAAATACAATCTATGGGTTCATTAATTAACAGATAGAAATTAGGGTGAAGGAGGGTGGCGTATGGAGGATGGTATTGGTGGTATTCACGAAAATAAAATAGATAAGGAAAAATGCAGCAGCCTTTCGATGGGTTCGATGGTTGCAGGTTACGGTGGTTTGAAGGGTATGAAGGTGGTGGTTTGTTGTTGTCACAGTAAACAAAACAGAAACGATATAGCTCAGCAATTGAAACATGTTGATTGTTGTTGTGGTGTTCGGGTGATTACAACAGAAAAAGAAGAAAACGAATAGGTTTTGTGGTGATCCAAAAGTATAGCATGAAATAATATTGGATTCGATGGTTGTTGTGGGTTTTGTGTTTGAAGTGAAGAGGTATAAGGTGGTGATTAATGGTTGTCTTGTTTATCGATTAGAACTAGGAAGTAGCAAGTCTTGATCATAGGTGGTGATTACTCGTTGGTGATTCTTCATGGTGGTTGTTCACAATGATAAAGATGGTGGAAGATGGTGGGTGGCAGTTGTTGGTGATAGTTGATCGAAGACAATGGTGGTGGGTGTCGCATAACAACTCAACAAGTGGTTTTGTTGTGTGGTTTGTTTCTTAAACAGAAAAATAAATATCGCGAGTTAATGAGAGAAGGAAAGAAAGAAAGGTGGTGATGAATATTCTTGTAACTGGTTCTATCTATATATGCATATTATGTATGTATATATCATATTAATCTGTAACCAAGGTAATGGGGAACAATAGACAAAAGCTCAAAAAGTGTTTTAATCTAATCATAAAGATCAATCAGTGACATGTCACTCAACTATACTTACGAATGAAAAATGAATCGCAAGGTGTTTGTCTTTTACATAATATAATAATAATAATAATAAATATTAAATTAATCAAATGTAAGGAAACGTGTAAACTCATTTAGCATACAGCAGCCTCTACCGACAGTTTTCAGGGACTGTGTATCGTGCACTATTTAAAATCAGTGGCGGATAAAAGTCTTCGGAATAATCCCAAATTTTTAGATTAACTATATTTATTTATTTTAGTCATTATGGTATAGAATTCGATCCTTAATTTGTTAAATAAAAATTACATCAACTGTCCCTCTCAATTCTGGGTAAAATATAAAAAGTGCTAAAATTTAATAACTAGATCCTAAATACATTTTTAGTAAGCTTAAAATTTATAGAACTCATTTTTGGATCACCGTTTATTTTAAAATCATATAAGTTCGAATTAAACTTGTCTAATTAATAATCGAAACGTCTAACGAGTATTACAATCATTTAATATTTATTTTTAATATATTTTATTTATATATAGTTATGTTTTAAATAATAATTATTATAATATTATATTTTATTATATTTTACATAGTAAATTCTAATAATTGAATCATATACATTTCAAATTAATATATATATATATATATATATATATATATATATATATATATATATATATATATATATATATATATATATATATATATATTTGCACACAATTGTTCGTGAATCGTCGGAAATGGTCAAAAGGCAAATGCATTCACGTAAACTGTTCCAAAGTTTTCGAGACTCAACATTACAGACTTTGTTTATCGTGTCGAAACCATATAAAGATTAAGTTTAAATTTGGTCGAAAATTTCCGGGTCATCACAGTACCTACCCGTTAAAGAAATTTCGTCCCGAAATTTGATTAAGGTGGTTATGGCTGACAATAAATATGTTTCATGACGCATACGAGCTGAAAATTAAAGTTTTATCATTATCGAGTAATATAGATAAAATAATTTGATTTTTGTGAAGAGTACGAGTGAAGTTATCACAAAAGAGTGAAATGAGTAAATGCAGGTTCGTCTTAACAGGTGACGTAGTCACGGTTGATTTTCGGAATTAAGAGATTTGAAGCAAATCTTCGTAATAAGATTTGATTCATCAGTAATCAAGGAAATTAGGATCTGCTTTAAAAGTGATCATCTGTTTTGATTACTCTGTCAGATATTTTACTATAAATCTACCCCCTTCGTTTCCTTAAAATTCACACCTTCTATTCTTTCTCCTTTAATTCATACTTTGAATCATTCGTCAATATGCTCCATCCAGTTCTGGTTCTCGATATACTTCTAACTTTCATATCTGTCATTCTTCTTTTTCACTTGCCGCCGGAAGAATCTATTTACTTCTACTATACTCTAGGTTTTATAGTGTTTTTTAGTTCTCCCGTGTCTTTTTATTGCTATATGCATCGATATGTATGGTTTGTAAGTTCTGCGTTGTTGTCGAGTTTTATATCTTCCCTTATGTTTCGGAGCTCTTTGCCTTTTTATTCTCTTCTCGACCTCTAGTAAAGCGAGTTGTGACGACCCGAGAAATTTCGACCAAATTTAAACTTAATCTTTATATGATTTCGACACGATAAGCAAAGTCTGTAATGTTGAGTAACAAAGTTTGTAAACTATATTCATAATATCATTTGACCTTTGACTACTCCCGAACGATTCACGAACACTTATTTGTAAATAAATATGTATATATAAATATAATTATAAGTATATATATATATATATATATATATATATATATATATATATATATATATATAATTTTGACTTAATAAAGTATACTTTAATTTAAAATGTAAAATAATATTTAGTATAATTAAGTTACTGTTAAAATAAATAAATAATATATATATATATATATATATATATATATATATATATATATATATATATATATATATATATATATATATATATATATATGTTATTATGAATCTATATATGATTTCTATAAAATATATATAAAATAGATAAATATTAACTATTCAATAAATGTCATTTTATAATATAATATTACATAAATAATAATATAGTATTATATTAAATTACAAGTTTGAATATAATTGATATATTAATATTATTATCATTACTTTCATTATTATTATTATTGTTAATATTAATATTAATATTTGTATTAGTAATATTATTATTTTATGTTATATATATAATTTTGAATTAATAAAGTATACTTTAATTTAAAATGTAAAATAATATTTAGTATAATTAAGTTACTGTTAAAATAAATAAATATATATATATATATATATATATATATATATATATATATATATATATATATATGTTATTATGAATCTATATATGATTTCTATAAAATATATATAAAATAGATAAATATTAACTATTCAATAAATGTCATTTTATAATATAATATTACATAAATAATAATATAGTATTATATTAAATTACAAGTTTGAATATAATTGATATATTAATATTATTATCATTACTTTCATTATTATTATTATTGTTAATATTAATATTAATATTTGTATTAGTAATATTATTATTTCTAACATAAAATATATGTATAAATAAAGTGTGATATGTTTAAGTTGTATTATTAATATCATTATTAATGTTATCACTATCATTAATAATATTAATATTATTATAACTAGTATTATTATTAGTATCATGAAAAAGATTATTATTATCATTTTATTTTCATTATTATTAAGTAAATTTATTAAAATTATCATTATCATATTATCATCATATATTTCACTAATCTATTTATCAATAATATTATTAATAATAGTAATATTATTAATTAGTAACAATATTATTAATAGTATTAATATATTTGTTAATTATCAAAACTTATAAATTATGTATATATATAAACTGATATATAAATCGATATATTAAAAAAATCAGATACATAAATATAGATATATATATAAAATACGATCATGTATATATATTAATTTATATACAGCCATTTATATATTATACTGTATTATACATATATATACCAAACAAATACGTATTATGTTTTACTTCACAATCAAACTGTGGATAATTTTTGTTTCTGTCTCTAATAATGTTACCAGTCGAAATCAGATTGTCATTACAATCCAATCTCAGTTAATGATCCATTTCTTCCTTTTTTTTTATATATTTTTCTGTCCTTGAGAAAATTTCTGTCGACTTAATTAGCGGATTATAAACGATCAATTCAGAGTACATTGCAGTATTCCAACTCACACTCAACAACTTATTCCATTACCAATAATAATCAATTCAAGCTATCAAATTAAAACAGGAAACAGAAGTTGAAGCCTGTCGAACTCTGTTCTTTGTTGTAATTTCAAACAGCTCAATTTTTAAATAAATTTCAAAATGTGTTAAAACAATTTTATTAGGAATATTTTACTTAATCTATCTGGAAAGTTTCAATTGCCAATTTCTAATATCGGGATCGAATTTTGGAGTCAAAGTGTTCGAATTAAAAAGTCAACCATTATGTTCATCATAAAATTCATAAACATTTTGAGGTTTTAAGTTAAATTATTGATCCAGATAGTTTATATTAAAGATTTAGAACCTTTTTCATTTAGAAAATTTTGTCTAAAATGTTCAAAATTTTGAGATTGAAGTGTGAGTGCATCGTGTTCTTGAAGATGATGTCACAGTTATATTTTTTATTTATTTATTTTCTTTTCTGTGTTGTTAAAACCGAATCACTCACCTCTGGATTGGTTATGATTCATTTCCAAAACTCAACCAAATCTTAAAACTGTCATTGTTGTGGATTTCCTATTCGATTGAGTAATATTCTGAGACAAGGAAGAAGAAAGAAAGGGGAGAAATTAGATATGAGTTATAAGATTTAATTTGGGGTATAAATCAGAAAAGGGGCAGCAGCAGCCCAAATGGTTAGGATGTTTGTCGGGTTTCGAGAGGTCGCGGGTTCGAGTCCCTCCAGTGGCATATTCTTTTTAAAGCTTTCTACAAAGGTTGTAACCCTTCAATTATCATTAATTATTATTAATAACTATTATTATTATTATTATTATTATTATTATTATTATTATTAATTATTATTATTGTTATTATTATGATTGTTATTATTATTGTTATTATTAGTATTATAATCATTATTATTAATATTATTATAAATTTTATCATTTTAGTATTATTATTATTATAATTACTAGTATTATAATAATTATTAATATTATAAGTATTGTTATAAGTATCATAATTGTTATTATTATTAATATCATAATTATAAGTATTTTATCTATTATTATTATTATTATTATTATTATTATGAGTATTAGATATGATATTATTATTTTTAATACTATAATATTATTATCGTTATGATGAAAAGGTTTATTATTATTATTATCATTATGAAAATAATACAGATTATTATTATTTTCGTAAATATTATTATGAATATCTTTTTATAAATAATAGAATTGTTAATATTAACATAAGTATTATTAATTATATTATCACAAGTATTATTATCATGTAATTACTAAAATCAGTATCATGACTATCATTAACAATAAAATTAATATCTTTACAAGTATTATTATTAATATCATTGTTATTGTCATTAATAGAGTTATTATTAACATAAGTATATTATTAATGTTATTATCCTTATTGTTATCTTACTAATATTAACTTAGTATAATTAGAACTACTATATTGATAAACAAATGAAATACATAAATATATATATTTAACACATATAACATAACAAAATATTTTATTATATAAAAGGAATATATGAAATATAAATATATTATTAATATAAAAATAATATCATTAATAGGTTATATATATAAACTTATTCGATTTCGATTATTTGTATTAATATATATACACAAATGATATAGGTTCGTGAATCCAAGGCCAACCCTGCATTATCCAGTATCGTCGTATGAATATTTTTACTACAAAATATCGTATATTGAGTTTCATTTGCTCCCTTTTTAAATGCTTTTGCAATATATATTTTTGGGACTCAGAATACATGCGCTGCTTTTATAAATGCTTTACGAAATAGACACAAGTAATTGAAACTACATTCTATGGTTGGATTATCAAACCGAATATGCCCCTTTTTAGCTTGGTAGCCTAAGAATTGGTGTTTATGATAATTGCCACCAATTGACGCGAATCCTAAAGATAGATCTATGGGCACTAACAAGCACCAGTCAGAGAATTTGAACTGCTTTAGTACTTCGATTTATCATGTCCAATGTGAGTCCCGAAATGATGGGGATATTCTATATGCATCCTGTTAAGGTCGGTTACCAGGTGTTCACCATATGAATGAATTTTAATTCGTGAGTTATGCGTGTCAATATATGAAATCTTGTGTAACGACCCGGATTTTTCCGATCATTTTATACCTATGAGATTAATATTTACATAAATTAAACCTTACCAACATGATAAGTAATCTAAATTGTTGAGATTTATGTTTTTAAAAAAGAGTTTTACACAACGTTTGACCGTCCAATTTGACCGATGATATCACGAACTATATAACAAACGATAATTATACGTTTGTGTATATATATGTATTTATATATATTTAACATGATCTAAGAATGGTTTAACATCTCATTGTGTACTAATAACAATAAGTTATAAGTATACTTTGAGACTACTAACTTAAGTTTTCAAAATGATAACTATACGTAACGTTATTTGACATATATACCTTTAACCTATAATACTTATACAAGTATCGTATAAATATGTATTTAATCACTTTTAAAGGGCTTATATACATAAAACAATATAAGTATATTTACAAAAGATAGCTATATTTGAATTCTCGTTCCGTTTCCTCAAAATTTCTACACGTATACCTAGAGTATATGTACTCGTATCATACCCAGCTCCTATACGTATTTACTATTAGTATATACACATCACAATCACTTTATTAGCAGCCATGAGTCAGCTAATTTTGGATCTTAGCGTGCATGATTAATCAATTTGGCATATTACAAGACTTTTTCACAATATTACAAATTTATACATCTTTTCACCACCATTTATACTCCATTCCAATTTCATTTTTACTACACATTTTCTCTAACCAAAAACACACTCTTAGGAACCTTAAGTGTTCTTCACAATCTCAGCAAATAACCATGAAGATCTAGCTTCAAAAACAAGCCTTAATCATCATAATAAATTCCTTACAAGAAAACTTCAATAATCCTTCCAAAAATACAAGTTTACTTCCAACCTTTTGACCTAACTCCACCACTCTTTTGGTTCTAGGATTTTTCTTATATTTTACAGTAACTTTGTCTAAGTAACTTGAGGTAGTAACCTTGTTCATAACCTTATTCGATTCATATTTATATAGCTATCTTATTTTGTGTTGTAAAATTTTAACAACAAGAACATAGTTTGAATGATTTCAAACTTGTTTGCAAACTAAATAGATCCTTCTAACTTAACTTTTAAAACACTTCAAGACCTGTAATATATCATAATAATATACTAACTTAAAAAGATATAACTTGGTTTTACAAAGAACATCTTAAAACCTGAATCTACGTCGTCGGAGTGCAACCGGGGGCTATTTTGGGTTGGATAATTAAAAACCATCTTAAGCTTTGAATTGGAAGTTCATGTTCTGGAAAAATGATATTTCTTATGAATATGTTAACACATAAAAATTTCATGGTTTAACTCAAAGTGTAAGTATTTTTAGAAAAATGATCATTAAATGTTGTTTTTATGATGGAAAATGATCACTTTCATAAGTTTCACCAAAGTTTGACCTATAACCTGTGATTTCGAATACAACCTAAGGTATTTTCAGTTCATATTCTTAAAATTTGACTCGATCCAAGGAAGTGGCAAGTTGAACCAACAAAAACGGAGTTGTAATGAAGAAACTACGACTAAAACAAGATCGGGTATCCGAAGCTAGTTTAGCTACGAAATATTTGGAGAAAAATTAAATTAGTCATATATTTCTAATTAATATGATATTTCATATATATTTACTTATGATTTGATTTTATATATTTTAGGACCACCCGTAAACAACACGAGAAGATTAATCATAAGACCTCATGATTGTACGCAACACGTCATTTGACAACACGGTACTTTATGTACGCAACACGTCATTTGACAACATGGTACCATGGGTCGAGATTAATTCTGATCAATACGAATACGATGGGGTCTTTATTTATTTTATTGAGCAACTAATTGTGGACCATTAACAACAGACTGCTAACTACGGACTAAGAAAATATTAAAAGTATTATAAGTATATATATATGTAACGATTACTTGAAAAGAAAATATGTTGATATATTATATATATGGTTAGGTTCGTGATATCAATCGGAGACCAAGTCGTGTTATATATCTTCAAGGCAAAAGTGAGTATATAGTCCCACTTTTAAACTCTAAATATTTCGGAATGAGAATACATGCATTTTATGATTTACGTTATGGACACAAGTGATTAAAAATATATATTCTACGTTGAGTTGTACCACTGGCATACCTCCCTGTAACTTGGTAACTACTATTTACATGCGGTATTGTAAACGCGAATCCTGTTGATAGATCTATCGGGCCTGACAACCCTAACCGGACTGGACGACCAGTATTCAACGGTTGCACAGTACTTCGTTTCGGTGACTACACTTGGTACGGTGTAGTAGGATTTCATAATAAAGGGAATATGCGACGTTGATTAAATGTTAAGTATGGTTATCAAGTGCTCAACAACTTAGAATATTTTTTATTAAAACGTTTATATATGAAATCTTGTGGTCTATATTTATAACGCTGCCGGCATTAAACCTATATCTCACCAACTTTATGTTGACGTTTTAAGCATGTTTATTCTCAGGTGATAACTAAAAGTTTCTGTTGTAACATGTTGAATTTAAGCAAGATCTTGAGTATGCATATTTGTGTCAAAAATAAAACTGCATATCGGAGGATTTGTAATATAAAATATGTTGGAAGTCGTATTGTTATTATCACATGTAAAGTTTGTAAGTCTAAGATTATCGGTAAACGATAATCATTATTATCTTGTTTAAACCTTGTATTTGTAATAAAAGTTAAGGTTTGTATTGTAAAAACGAATGCAGTTTTTGAAAAACGTCGCATATAGAGGTCAATACCCCGCGATGAAATCATATGTTATTGTATTCGTCCTTATGGTTAAGGTCGGGTTATGACATGTGGTATCAGAGCGTTGGTCTTAGAGAACCAGAAAATTTGCATTAGTGTGTCTTATCGAGTTTGTTAGGATGCATTAGTGAGTCTGGACTTTGACCGTGTTTGATTTCGAAAACTATTGCTTATCCTTGTTGGTTAAAAAAAAAATTTTAATATGTAAATATTATGTGGTACTAACGTGCTAGTTGTTATGTGATAGATGTCTGGCTTATAACTTGTTATCACATTCAGCGACTCCAAACCAGAATCTTCAGATGGTGTTCCAGTCATTAACCTGTCCGATGATGAAAACGATACCTTTGGGGAAGACTCACAATTTTCGGATGAATCAATTGAAGAGGAACCGGAAAGTGATCCTGAGGAGGAAGAAATACAGGAAATTACGAAAGACAAGTTCGAAAGAGGAAAGAAACGAAAGGCTACTGAATTGGAAAATCCAAATCCCGAGTTTAGTAAGGATGTTGTGACACCAACTCCACCAGACACTTCCACCCCTATTCCCGCTATTCCTATTAGTTCTATCCAGGCATCCAGTTCTTCATCCCCTCAGCCAAAACGCAGGGAGACAGTCAAGATAACCTATAAGCGATTTCGTTGAACACAAACGTTTTGGGTTAAATGATGCGCTGTTGTTTTAAACCATGGGATCATATAACGTTTTGTATAATATTACTAGTGTAGTTTGCTTAATGTTTGATGTAAGATAAGCATATGTAAAATAGTGAAGTGTGAAATGCAATAATTTTCCATGGTTGAGTATTATTTGGGTGATAGTATTTGATTTCTGTACTAAGCTATTAAGTATGAACTTTAACGGGTAGGTACTACCCTAGATATAATTATAAAACGCTAATAAGAAGAAAAGGCTTTTATAATAATAAATGGTTCATATTATTAATAAGCTACGATGTACTGTAAATACATACTACATCTATAATATTCCATGTGAATAATTATTTTTTTTTCATTCTTATTGAAGATTATGGCGCGATTGAACCGAATGACGGAACAAGAAATCGAGGAACTCATCAATCAGCGAGTGGACGACAGAATGTTATGGGTCGAGGCTGCGAGAGGTGCTGCAGTTAACCCAAATCCTCGTGTGGGATGTACTTACAAAACTTTTCAAAGTTGCAAGCCCTCATCATTCAGTGGAACAGAAGGACCGGTCGGTTTAACCCGGTGGATCGAAAAGATTGAGTCTATGTTTAAAATCAGTGGTTGTATTGAGAAGGACATGACCAAGTATGCATCGTGCACCTTACAAGATAGTGCACTCACATGGTGGAAAAACTATGTGAAGGCCGTAGGAGGAGATGTAGCTTATGATACTCCCTGGGAAGAATTCAAAACAATGCTAAACAACGAGTATTGTCCAAGGAACGAGGTTAGGAAGTTGGAAGCTGAATTACGAAGCCTGAAAGTTGTTGGTACTGAACTCACCAACTACAATCAGCGATTCATGGAATTAGCTTTGCTATGTCCCGAATTGGTACCAACCGAAGAACGGAAGATTGAACTGTACAAAGACAGTTTGCCTAAAAAGGTCAAGGCAAATGTTACAGCATCCAAACCCAAGACTATTCATGAAGCAATCACCATGGCGAACGAATTGATGGACCAGATTATTTTGGATAAGAACACCGATGTCAAGACATCGGGAAACAAAAGAAAGTGGGAAGGTAATCATCAACAATCCAACAAGAAACAAGAAACCACGCAAGGTGCGGGTAGCGGTTCAAACTCAAGTTACAAAGGACGAAATCCTTTATGTAACAGATGCCACAAACATCACTCTGGTTATTGTAATGTGGTGTGCAACAATTGTAATCGAAAAGGTCATCTTGCTGAAGATTGTAGGGTTCCCGCTACAAATACAAACGGTACCAAGACTCCTGCCACCAATGCAAATAGAACTGCCTTGGCCACTGTTACTTATTATGGGTGTGGGAAACAGGGTCATTATAAGTGTCAGTGCCCGAATCCAGAGAAGAATAACGGATCTGCACGTGGAAGAGCATTTGTTATTAATGCTAGAGAGGCGTGCGAAGACCCGGAGCTTGTTACGGGTACGTTTACCATTAATAACTTATCCGCATCTATTATATTTGATACTGGTGCCGATAGAAGTTACGTGTGTAGAGACTTTCACGCTAAATTGAATTGTTCATCATTACCTCTAGATGCTAAGTACATGATTGAGTTAGCTAATGGTAAACTAATTAAAGCCGATAAAATTTGCCGTGATTGTAAAATAAATTTAGCCGGAGAAACATTTAAGATTGATTTGATACCCGTAGAATTAGGAAGTTTTGATGTAATAGTCGGCATGGACTGGATGTCCAAAATAGGAGCTGAAGTTGTGTGCGCCAAGAAGGCAATTCGCATTCCTCGTAAGGATAAAACGCCAGTAATGATTTATGGAGAGAAGGGTAACTCAAAGCTAAAACTCATTAGTTGTTTGAAAGCTCAAAAGTGCTTGAAGAAAGGGTGCTATTCCATCTTAGCATATGTTAATAAAGTCGAAACGAAGGAAAAAGTGAAGAGCATCAACGACGTGCCTGTGGCAAGAGATTTTCCTGAAGTATTTTCGGAAGAGTTACCGGGATTACCTCCATTTAGATCTGTAGAATTTCAAATAGATCTAGTACCGGGAGCTGCACCAGTGGCTCGTGCTCCATATAGACTTGCACCATCTGAGATGAAAGAGTTACAAAGCCAGTTACAAGAATTACTGGACCGTGGTTTCATTCGACCGAGCACTTCACCGTGGGGAGCTCCGATTTTATTCGTCAAGAAGAAAGACGGATCTTTCTGAATGTGTATAGATTATCGTGAATTAAATAAGTTAACTATCAAGAATCGGTATCCACTACCGAGAATTGATGACTTATTTGATCAATTGCAAGGATCATGTGTTTACTCGAAAATCGACCTAAGGTCGGGCTATCATCAACTACGCATCAAAGAAGAAGATATTCCGAAAACTGCTTTTCGGACACGCTACGGTCATTATGAATTTTTGCTCATGCCGTTTGGATTAACGAATGCGCCAGCTGTATTCATGGACCTCATGAATTGAGTTTGTAGTCTGTATTTAGATAAGTTTGTTATCGTTTTCATTGACGATATTCTTATCTATTCCAAGAGTGAGCAAGAGCATGAGCAACATTTAAGGATGGTATTAGAATTGTTAAGAAAAGAACAGTTATATGCCAAATTTTCTAAGTGTGCATTTTGGTTGAAAGAAGTGAAATTTCTTGGCCACGTTGTTAGTAGCAAAGGAATTCAGGTTGATCCAGCTAAAATTGAGGCCATTGAAAAATGGGAGACTCCTAAGACACCAACGTAGATACGCTAATTTTTGGATTTAGCTGGTTATTATAGAAGGTTTATTCAAGATTTTTCCCGAATAGCTAAACCATTAACAGCGTTAACGCAAAAAGGGAAGAAGTACGAATGGACCTCTGAGCAGGAGAATGCATTTCAATTACTAAAGAAGAAGTTGACTACGACACCTATTTTATCGTTACCTGAAAGGAACGATGATTTTGAGATATATTGTGATGCTTCGCGACAAGGTTTTGGTTGCGTCCTTATGCAACGAAAGAAATTTATTGCATACGCATCTCGTCAATTGAAGATTCACGAGCGGAATTACACGACGCATGATCTAGAACTGGGAGCAGTAGTGTTTGCATTGAAGATATGGAGACACTACTTATATGGGGTTAAATGCACTGTGTTTACCGATCATAAAATCCTTCAACATATCTTCGATCAGAAACAGCTGAACATGAGGCAACGTAGGTGGGTCGAGCTGATAAACGACTATGATTGTGAGATTCGCAATCATCCCGGGAAAGCGAATGTAGTGGCCGACGCTCTAAGCAGAAAAGAACGGGAACCAATTCGAGTACGAGCGATGAACATAAAAATTCGCATGAATCTCAACTCACAAATCAATGAGGCTCAACGAGAAGCTCTTACTAAAGAAAACATAGGAAATGAAATAATGAAGAAGTATGAGAAGCAACTCGTTATACGGGAAGACGAAATTCGATATTTTGCAAACCATATTTGGGTACCGAAGTTGGGTGGATTAAGGAAGTTGATATTGAATGAGGCACATAAGACAAGATACTCGATACATCCTGGAGTTGGAAAGATGTATCAAGATCTTAAGACGCATTATTGGTGGCCTAATTTAAAGACAGATGTTGCAACATATGTTGGGGAATGTTTAACTTGTTCAAAAGTCAAAGCAGAACACCAGAAGCCGTCAGGGTTACTTCAACAACCAGAAATCCCAGAATGGAAATGGGACGGTATTACCATGGATTTCATCACAAAGTTACCTAAGACTGCCTGGGGTTATGACACCATTTGGGTAATAGTTGATCGTCTCACCAAATCTGCACATTTCTTGCCTATAAAGGAAACGGATAGAATGGAGAAACTATTACGATTATACATAAAGGAAATTGTTTCAAGGCATGGAATACCTATTTCCATTATATCCGATCGTGATAGTAGATTTACATCAAAGTTTTGGCAATCACTACAAGAGGCCCTGGGAACTCGTTTAGATATGAGCACCGCATATCATCCACAAACTGACAGGCAGAGTGAAAGAACAATTCAGACTCTTGAAGACATGCCTAGGGAATGTGTGATCGATTTTGGAAACGGATGGGATAAATATCTACCATTAGCAGAATTCTCGTATAATAATAGTTATCATGCGAGAGTTAAAGCTGCACCATTCGAAGCATTGTATGGAAGGAAGTGTAGATCCCCTATCTGTTGGAATGAAGTAGGAGATCGACAATTAACTGGTCCGAGATCATACACGAAACGACTGAGAAGATAGTACAAATCAAGGAGAGATTGAAAACAGCCTGTAGTCGCCAAAAGAGCTACGCCGATGTCCGAAGGAAACCATTAGAGTTTCAGATCGGTGACATGGTTATGTTAAAGGTGTCACCTTGGAAAGGTGTAATACGTTTCGGTAAAAGGGGTAAACTGAACCCAAGGTATGTAGGCCCGTTCAAGATCATCGAACGCATTGGACTGGTAGCTTATCGACTCGAGTTACCGCAACAACTCGCCGGAGTACATAATACATTTCACGTATCAAACCTTAAGAAATGTCTTGCAAAGTAAGATCTTACCATTCCTCTTGAAGAAATCCAAGTCGACGAGAAACGACAATTCATAGAAGAACCATTCGAAATCATGGATCGTGAAGTTAAACAACTCAAGCAGAGCAACATACCGATCGTTAAGGTTCGTTGGAATGCTCGAAGGGGTCCCGAGTTTACTTGAGAACGAGAGGATCAGATGAAACGAAAGTACCCACATTTGTTTCCCGAGAACGCAAAATAGGTACAATTTTAAAATTTCGGGACGAAATTTATTTAACGGGTAGGTACTGTAACGACCCGGATTTTTCCGATCATTTTATACCTATGAGATTAATATTTACATAAATTAAACCTTACCAACATGATAAGTAATCTAAATTGTTGAGATTTATGTTTTTAAAAAAGAGTTTTACACAACGTTTGACCGTCCAATTTGACCGATGATATCACGAACTATATAACAAACGATAATTATACGTTTGTGTATATATATGTATATATATATATTTAACATGATCTAAGAATGGTTTAACATCTCATTGTGTACTAATAACATTAAGTTATAAGTATACTTTGAGACTACTAACTTAAGTTTTCAAAATGATAACTATACGTAACGTTATTTGACATATATACCTTTAACCTATAATACTTATACAAGTATCGTATAAATATGTATTTAATCACTTTTAAAGGGCTTATATACATAAAACAATATAAGTATATTTACAAAAGATAGCTATATTTGAATTCTCGTTCCGTTTCCTCAAAATTTCTACACGTATACCTAGAGTATATGTACTCGTATCATACCCAGCTCCTATACGTATTTACTATTAGTATATACACATCACAATCACTTTATTAGCAGCCATGAGTCAGCCAATTTTGGATCTTAGCATGCATGATTAATCAATTTGGCATATTACAAGACTTTTGCACAATATTACAAATTTATACATCTTTTCACCACCATTTATACTCCATTCCAATTTCATTTTTACTACACATTTTCTCTAACCAAAAACACACTCTTAGGAACCTTAAGTGTTCTTCACAATCTCAGCAAATAACCATGAAGATCTAGCTTCAAAAACAAGCCTTAATCATCATAATAAATTCCTTACAAGAAAACTTCAATAATCCTTCCAAAAATACAAGTTTACTTCCAACCTTTTGATCCAACTCCACCACTCTTTTGGTTCTAGGATTTTTCTCATATTTTACAGTAACTTTGTCCAAGTAACTTGAGGTAGTAACCTTGTTCATAACCTTATTCGATTCATATTTATATAGCTATCTTATTTTGTGTTGTAAAATTTTAACAACAAGAATATAGTTTGAAAGATTTCAAACTTGTTTGCAAACTAAATAGATCCTTCTAACTTAACTTTTAAAACACTTCAAGACCTGTAATATATCATAATAATATGCTAACTTAACAAGATATAACTTGGTTTTACAAAGAACATCTTAAAAACTGAATCTACGTCGTCGGAGTGCAACCGGGGGCTGTTTTGGGTTGGATAATTAAAAACCATCTTAAGCTTTGAATTGGAAGTTCATGTTCTGGAAAAATGATATTTCTTATGAATATGTTAACACATAAAAATTTCATGGTTTAACTCAAAGTGTAAGTATTTTTAGAAAAATGATCATTAAATGTTGTTTTTATGATGGAAAATGATCACTTTCATAAGTTTCACCAAAGTTTGACCTATAACCTGTGATTTCGAATACAACCTAAGGTATTTTCAGTTCATATTCTTAAAATTTGACTCGATCCAAGGAAGTGACAAGTTGAACCAACAAAAACGGAGTTGTAATGAAGAAACTACGACTAAAACAAGATCGGGTATCCGAAGCTAGTTTAGCTACGAAATATTTGGAGAAAAATTAAATTAATCATATATTTCTAATTAATATGATATTTCATATATATTTACTTATGATTTGATTTTATATATTTCAGGACCACCCGTAAACAACACGAGAAGATTAATCATAAGACCTCATGATTGTACGCAACACGTCATTTGACAACACGGTACTTTATGTACGCAACACTTCATTTGAAAACATGGTACCATGGGTCGAGATTAATTCTGATCAATATGAATACGATGGGGTCTTTATTTATTTTATTGAGCAACTAATTGTGGACCATTAACAACAGACTGCTAACTACGGACTAAGAAAATATTAAAAGTATTATAAGTATATATATGTAAAGATTACTTGAAAAGAAAATATGTTGATATATTATATATATGGTTAGGTTCGTGATATCAATCGGAGACCAAGTCGTGTTATATATCTTCAAGGCAAAAGTGAGTAAATAGTCCCACTTTTAAACTCTAAATATTTCGGGATGAGAATACATGCATTTTATGATTTACGTTATGGACACAAGTGATTAAAAATATATATTTTACGTTGAGTTGTACCACTGGCATACCTCCCTGTAACTTGGTAACTACTATTTACATGCGGTATTGTAAACGCGAATCCTGTTGATAGATCTATCGGGCCTGACAACCCCAACCGGACTGGACGACCAGTATTCAACGGTTGCACAGTACTTCCTTTCGGTGACTACACTTGGTACGGTGTAGTAAGATTTCATAATAAAGGGAATATGCGACGTTGATTAAATGTTAAGTATGGTTATCAAGTGCTCAACAACTTAGAATATTTTTTATTAAAACGTTTATATATGAAATCTTGTGGTCTATATTTATAACGCTGCCGGCATTAAACCTATATCTCACCAACTTTATGTTGACGTTTTAAGCATGTTTATTCTCAGGTGATAACTAAAAGCTTCCGCTGCAACATGTTGAATATAAGCAAGATCTTGAGTATGCATATTTGTGTCAAAAATAAAACTGCATATCGGAGGATTTGTAATGTAAAATATGTTGGAAGTCGTATTGTTATTATCACATGTAAAGTTTGTAAGTCTAAGATTATCGCTAAACGATAATCATTATTATCTTGTTTAAACCTTGTATTTGTAATAAAAGTTATGGTTTGTATTGTAAAAACGAATGCAGTTTTTGAAAAACGTCGCATATAGAGGTCAATACCTCGCGATGAAATCATATGTTATTGTATTCGTCCTTATGGTTAAGGTCGGGTTATGACATCTTGTGGTCTATTAAAATGATGAAAATGAATGATTATGATAAACTAATGAACTCACCAACCTTTTGGTTGACACTTTAAAGCATATTTATTCTCAGGTATTAAGGAAATCTTCCGCTGTGCATTTGCTCATTCTAGAGATATTACTTGGAGTCATTCATGACATATTTCAAAAGACGTTGCATTCGAGTCGTTGAGATCATCAAGATTATTACTAAGTCAATTATAGTTGGATATATTATGAAATGGTATGCATGCCGTCAATTTTCGATGAAATGAAAGTTTGTCTTTAAAAAAAATGAATGCAATGTTTGTAAAATGTATCATATAGAGGTCAAGTACCTCGCGATGTGACCAAATGTAATGTATTCGTCCAGATGGATTAGGACGGGTCTCTACACGAGTAACGGTCCAGAATTCGTAAGTATGGAGTTTCGAATGATTATAACATTCCAAGCACGAAGGAACGTATTCTCACGGTTTGACTTGTCAAATTACCAGATTTACTGAGGATAGAACTATCAATAATACATTTTATTGATATGTTTGAAGGTGAAATAGAATGTACGAGTCGTGTAACATGGCACATGATGACGTTATGGTCTGTGAATCATCACGTTTTATTAGAAACTTAGTATGACTTACTGTAATATAATCACGTTGATTAAGTGTCATTATATTATACTAACTCATGCATCAATTTCCAACACTACTTCAAAATTATTCATAATTCAAACTCTAAGTTTTCAGAGATTTAGAAACTAAAACAGTTTTCTTTTATGATATAACACAGATAGCGCGGAGAGATAATTAATATCGGACGAGAATATTTATGAAGATATCTTCAGAAATATTGAGGATATTAATAATGAAAGATACGATGATATCTTAGAATTTCTAACATCGATGGATGATGATGAAGATTTGTCCGTAAAAGTTTAAAGTCAGGAGTAAGGTATTCGTTAATGACTTCAGCAGATACTGAATCATTTGAATTCTTTGAAGGCAGGTTTAGTCTTTGTGATTTGTCCACCACCTTCTTCATAGTTTGCTCAATCCGTTTTCCACTTTCAAACTTTTTCTGAGCTTTGCGAACACACTAATCTTTATTATCAAACTTTTGACTGTTAAGGCAGTCTTCAGTTTTTCACTGCTTCATCAGCCTTTTCAAAACTTAGAAAATTGATTCATAGGCTAAAGCACTTTTCAGAAATTCAGAATGGAAGATCATAATTCTAAATGTTATATGTATACATATAATTGTTGATGTAGAAACGTTGCGAGATTCGAAATACTGATTGCGGATTCTCGGTAATTAGCATGGCAATTCTCGTTATAAGATGAGTATGAATATATTATAGGGTTTCGATAAAGATAATGATTTTTCGGAAAGTTAAGGATCAACAAAATTGTTGGTAAGTTTACCGCTAATGCAGTGGGACATAAACGGTTCCCCAGTAACGATGACGAAAGGCATCTTATATATCAAGGTTATAATAAGGTTTATTCGAATGAAAGTCGAAGTTGATTTGCTGGAGCTGTGACAAAACTGGCTAATTTGGAAAAGAATTGCAATGTTATTTTAGGTAATAACAATGCCAAAGGTGCTATCACAGATACGTGTTAAACGTTTACTCAGGTTCCGAGTGTTTTCAGGTGCATAAATATATGCATAAATCTTTCCTTCCGTAGATGAGATGTAGTTGGTTTATCTTTTCGATTGAGGTGTTTTCAAGAATCATGAAAGGTTTAAATGCAGATTATAATCATCAAGATACAAATGAGGTTTAAGATGAAATCAAGTGGCAAGCTTGAAGGAATGTTTAGTTTCATATGTTATAATCAATATTTTAATTCATTTTAATTGTCAAATGTTAGTAGACCACAGTTAGTAGTTCACAGTTAATATTTCAATAATTCATATATAGTTTAATATATAATATTCAAATTAATTAATACGTGTCGTGACCCATTATATACATGTCTCAGACTCGATCACAACTCAAAGTATATATATTATTTTAGAATCAACCTCAACCCTGTATAGCTAACACGAGCATTACTTCATATAGAGTGTCTATGGTTATTCCAAATAATATATATATATATATATATATATGCGTCGATATGATATGTCAAAACCTTGTATACGTGTCCCGATATTTAAAATGCGTAATTAACAGTATTTAAATGACGATAAAATAAATTGCGATAATTAAAATGTAATAAGAAATTAGCAGTTAGCTAGGAACAGTTAGCTAGGATTTTGTTAGCGTGGATTCTTAATAAAATTTTTCATAGTTAATTTGTTTGTTTCTAATAAATTTTATTTTGTCCAATGTTTTCTTCATTATGCCACTTGTTGGATTCTGATAGGTCAAAATCCAAATATGAAATTGAATGATAATGGTTATTCTGTGGTGAACGGATACTTATATCTGTGGATGTAAGTAGGATAGTAAATGACTGTTGAATCAGATTCTAAGAATGTACAGTGTAACTTATTAATGTGAAATCTAAATATTCCTCGGGTATTACCTACCCGTTAAAATATTTTCACCATTAACAGTTTGTACAAAAGAATTTTTAATTACAGTCTTTATGAAAATATACTTACATATATATTTTCTTCAGATGTAACCATGGATTTAATGAGTCAATATGATATTAAACTCATATGATTTACTATTAGAACAAGAATATATAATGTCTAAAACATTAGAGATTAAATAATCATCATGAAGAACGAAGATAATCGATGTGGAACAAGATGTAGAACGAAGATTATGCTCGAGGTATAGATTGCGATGTGAGGCGTGTGATGTTGAGGCTTATGTTGTTGATGGTATGGGTGCTGTTACTGATGGTACTGTTAGTGCCAGAGATGTTGCTGAAGCTGGTATGTTTTGCACCATATTTTCTAAATTAATTACTTGAGCGCAAAGTTCGTTGACTTCTTCTATTATTCCGGGATGATTGGCGGTCAGAACGAGCGGATGAATAAGGTTTAGAATTGTGGATAGAATATAATTGTGGCGAGGTACTCTGGAAATGAGAATGAAAATAGTATTGCGAACAGGTTCGCCAGTAAGTGCTTCAGGTTCTTCGCGAAGAGGGAAAGTCGGTGGGTGGAAAGGATCGCCTTCTTCTCGTCTCCATCGGTTAAGTCGACTACGAACCCATCCCCAATTCATCCAGAATTGAAGATGACTAGTTAGTTGATCCATTTCATTTACACTGCTTTCGGAGCTTAGGTGAATATCCATGTCGGAATAGCTGTCGAAATAACTATCGGAATAGCTATCGGAATTTGCGGACTCGAACTGGTTGAGGGATTCATCTTGTACGATCAGATGAAGGATTTTCAATAAAAAATAGATTATAGGATGTAGATTAGTACCCTGCAATACATAATTTGCATATGCATATATAATACTAAAATCCCATATATGAATTTTGTCAATAACAGATAGGCAAAGGAATCAATGCTGTAAGATGTGTCTAGACTAAGAATGATAAGCAAATGATTCCCTAAGAATGATAAGCAGGTAATTTTCGACACGAAATGATAAGCAAAACTTTTGACATGCAGACACGGTCGAAGTCCAGACCCACTAATACATCTAAGCAACTACCAGTTAGACACACTAATGCAAGACCTGGTTCGCTAAGACCACCGCTCTGATACCAACTTTAATGACCCGTCCTAATCCATCTGGACGAATACATTATATTTGGTTACATCGCGAGGTACTTGACCTCTATATGATACATTTTACAAACATTGCATTCGTTTTTAAAAGACAAACTTTCATTACATCGAAAGTTGATGGAATGCATACCATTTCATAATATATCCAACTATAATTGACTTAATGATAATCTTGATGAACTCAACGTCTCGAATGCAACGTCTTTTGAAATATGTCATGAATGACTCCAAGTAATATCTCTAATATGAGCAAATGCACAGCGGAAGATTTCTTTCATACCTGAGAATAAACATGCTTTCAAGTGTCAACCAAAAGGTTGGTGAGTTCATTAGTTTATCATAATAATCATTTCCATAATTTTAATAGACCACAAGATTTCATTTATTCAATAATCATACACTCGCAAGTGTTTAAAATTCATTCATATGGATTGAACACCTGGTAACCGACATTAACAAAATGCATCTAGAATATCCCCAAACATATAAACATCGAAGTACTAAAGCAGTTCAAATTCTCTGACTGGGGCGTGTCAAAGCCCATAGATCTATCTTTAGGATTCGCGTCAATTGGTGGTAATTATAATAAACACCAATTCTTAGGCTACCAAGTTCAACAAGGGCGATATCCGGTATAACAATTCAACCATAGAATGTAGTTTCGATTACTTGTGTCTATTTCGTCAAACATTTATAAAAGTGCATGTATTCTCAGTCCCAAAAATTTATATTGCAAAAGCATTTAAAAAGGGAGCAAATGAAACTCACGATACTGTATTTTGTATTAAAAATACATATGACGACATTGAACAATGCATGGTTGGCCTCGGATTCACGAACCTATATCATGTATATATATTAACACATATAATCACATAATTTCTTCTATATAATATTTATATATACTTTAAATGTTGTAGTTATATATATATATATATATATATATATATATATATATATATATATATATATATATATATATATATATATATATATATATATATATTTGTAATTGGTATTATATCAAAAATCAATAATTTGTCAAATGTAATATCTATATAATTAATGTTAATAATAATAGTTATAATAATAATAATTTTACTAATGAGGATAACAATAATGATAATAATAATAATAATAATAATAATAATAATAATAATAATAATAATAATAATAATAATAATAATAATAATGTTAATAATGATATTATGAATGACAATACTTAAAATGATAATTTTAATGAAAATACTTTTGTTAATAGTAATAATTTGAAAAATGATAATTTTTTTATGATAATACAAATAATAATATTAATAATACTACTAATACTAATATCTATGATAATAATAATAAAAATAATAATAAGTATAATAAGGATGGCTACCTCATAAAATAGGCCTTTAGAAAAAATAATGCCCATGCCCGGGCTCGAACCCGCGACCTCTTGCTTACCCAAAACACCCCTAACCATTGAATTGTTTTGATCTTTCTGATAATATTTGGATCGTAAATATTTTTAACCATTACATATGGTTTCTTTTTTTCTCCTTCTTCTTCCCAAAAATCAAATCGACATCATTATCAATTAATTATCATCATAGCTCTAACCATATCATCATCATATTCGCGTTTTACCATCATCATAACAAATGATCGTCATCATCATCTTATAATATTATCACGATCATTATTCAATTCATTCATTATTACCGTTATCCCAACAGCAATTTTAACTGGGCTCTCGGCCTATTTGCATAAAACACTATGCACGGCCCAACAAACTATTTTGAACCCGGTCCACTAGAAGTTTAAATGGTTTTCGGTTTGTACTCTTAACAGATGGTGAAGCCTCATAAAAGAATAATATTAACAGTCGAAATATTATATCCACTAGTTGCACAAATGGGAGAGGTAGGGTAATTTACTTAGTACCTGTTGGCCAAAAAAAAAAAAAAGGCAACAAGAGTATTGTGTGAAACAGAAACAAGGTGGTGGTTTGATAACTTTTGTTTTGTTTGACTCCAAAACAGAAAAAAATAATGGATGTAATAGTTTAGGTTTCACGAAGGAGAGCAACAAGAAGGAAGTGTTTTGCGATGAAAAACAAAAGAAAATAGTAACAACAGTTTACGTTGGGTTTGATCAAATAAATAGCAACGTGATGGTGAGATGGGTGGTGTGTTATTGGGTGGATCAAATACAATCTATGGGTTCATTAATTTACAGATAGAAATTAGGGTGAAGGAAGGTGGCGTATGGAGGATGGTATTTGTAGTGACCCGAACTTTTCCATGTTTATATATATTAAATGAAATTGATATTTACATGATTAAATATTTCCAACATGTTAAGCAATCAAACTTGTTAAGACTTGATTAATTGAAATAGGTTTCATATAGACAATTGACCACCCAAATTGACCGGCGATTCACGAACGTTACAAATTCGTAAAAACTATATGATGTTATATATAGACATATATATGGTTAACATGAAATTATGATAAGTAAGTATCTCACTAGGTATGTTAACAATGAGTGATATACATAAAAATGAGTTTATTGAATTAAGAAACTCGAAACGATATATATAACGATTATCGTTATAACAACGTCTTACTAAATACATATGAATCATATTAATATATTGTTACACTATGTTTAAATATGATAAATGATAAGTAAACATATCATTAAGTGTATTAACAATGAACCACATATGTAAAAACAAGACTACTAACTTAAGGATTTCGAAACGAGTCATATATGTAACGATTATCGTTGTAACGACATTTAAATGTGTATATATATATATATATATATATATATATATATATATATATATATATAATATTAAGATATATTAATACATAATAATATCATGATAATGTAATAATTTAACATCTCATTAGATATTATAAACAATGGGTTAAAAATATTTAATAAGATCGTTAACTTAAAGGTTTCAAAACAACACTTACATGTAACGACTAACGATGACTTAACGACTCAGTTAGATGTATATACATGTAGTGTATTATGTTGTAATAATACACTTTTGGAAGACTTCAAGACACATATCAAAGTACTTCTATTTAACAAAAATGCTTACAATTACGTTCTCGTTCAATTTCATCAACAATTCTACTCGTATGCAACCGTATTCGTACTCGTACAATACCCAGCTCCTAGACGTATATACTATTGGTATATACACATAATAATTCAGCTCTTAACAGTCCTAGATAGTCAACAAACATGTGGAACCAACAATTAGACAACTAGCATGACTTATGAGCAAGGAAACAAAAACAAGAACTCTTTTTAACCCCACTCACCTTCACCACTCACCACCTACTCCATTTCACTTCCAATTTTCTTCCCAATTCTCTCTCAAAACACACACACTCTTCCATGAACATCTAAGTTACTATTTTTCCAGCAAAAATCATCAAATACAAGCTTTGATTATTACCTATAATCATCATAAAAACAATTACTGAAGAACACATCAAGAACACTTCCAAGTTTACAAGTTTACTTCCAAGTTTCCTAATCCATTCCAAGCAATAATCTAAGATCAAGAAACCTTTGTTATTTACAGTAGGTTATCTTTCTAAATCAAGGTAATATTCATATTCAAGCTTTGATTCAATTTTTATAACTATAACTATCTTAATTCGAGTAATAATCTTACTTGAACTTGTTTTTGTGTCATGATTCTATTTCAAGAACTTCCAAGCCATCAAAGATCCTTTGAAGCTCAAGTTATTTTTTTCATCATTTCCAGTAGGTTTACCTACTAAACTTAAGGTAGTAATGATGTTCATAACATCATTCGATTCATATATGTATAACTATCTTATTCAAAGATTTGAACATGTAATCACTAGAACATAGTTTAGTTAATATTCTAAACTTGTTCGCAAAAAAAGTTAATCCTTCTAACTTGATTTTTAAAATCAACTAAACACATGTTCTATATCTATATGATATGCTAACTTAATGATTTAAAATTTGAAAACACGAAAAACACGAAAAACACCGTAAAACCGGACATACGCCGTCGTAGTAACACCGCATGCTGTTTTGGGTTAGTTAATTAAAAACTATGATAAACTTTGATTTAAAAGTTGTTCTTCTGGGAAAATAATTTTTCTTATGAACATGAAACTATATCCAAAAATCATGGTTAAACTCAAAGTGAAAGTATGTTTTTCAAAATGGTCATCAAGACGTCGTTCTTTCGACTGAAATGACTACCTTTACAAAAATGACTTGTAATCTGTATTTCCGACTATAAACTTATTCTTTTTCTGTTTTGATTCATAAACTTAATTTCAATATGAAACCATAGCAACTTGAATCACTCAAAACGGATTTAAAACGAAGAAGTTATGGGTAAAACAAGATTGGATAATTTTGCTTGATGTAGCTACGTGAAAATTGATAACAAATCTATATTAATCATATCCTAGCTAACTTATATTGTATCATACATATATTTTAATATATTATGAAATCTTGGGATACCATAGACACGTATGCAAATGTTTTGACATATCATATCGATCCATGTATATATATTATTTGGAACAACCATAGACACTCTATATGCAGTAATGGTTGAGTTAGCTATATAGGGTTGAGGTTGATTCCAAAAATATATATACTTTGAGTTATAATCTAGCCTGAGACGTGTATACACTGGGTCGTGGATTGATTCAAGATAATATATATCGATTTATTTCTGTACATCTAACTGTGGACAACTAGTTGTAGGTTACTACCGAGGACATCTGACTTAATACACTTAAAACATTAAAACGTATTAAAAATGTTGTAAATATATTTTGAACATACTTTTATATATATGTACATATTTTTTATAGGTTCGTGAATCGACCAGTGGCCAAGTCTTACTTCCCGACGAAGTAAAAATCTGTGAAAGTGAGTTATAGTCCCACTTTTAAAATCTATTATTTTTTTGGGATGAGAATACATGCGATTTTATAAATGTTTTACAAAATAGACACAAGTAATCGAAAATACTTTCTATGTTGGATTATCGAACCGAATATGCCCCTTTTTAGCTTGGTAGCCTAAGAATTAGGAAAATGGCCCCTAATTGACGCGAATCCTAAAGATAGATCTATTTGGCCCAACAAGCCTCATCCGAGTTACGAATGCTTTAGTACTTCGATTTATCATATCCGATGAGAGTCCCGGAATGATGGGGATATTCTATATGCATCTTGTTAAGGTCGGTTACCAGGTGTTTAACATATGAATGATTTTTATCAATATGCAGTTTGCAAAATGCCTGATATGAGATGTGTTATAAAAATGAAATCTTGTGGTCTATTATTATGATTTGATAATATGTAGGTTAAACCTATAACTCACCAACAATTTTGTTGACGTTTTAAGCATGTTTATTCTCAGGTGATTATTAAGAGCTTCCGCTGTTGCATACTAAAATACGGACAAGATTTGGAGTCCATACGTGTATGATATTGTGTAAAAACTGCATTCAAGAAACTTATTTTGATGTAATATATTCTTATTTTAAACCATTATGTAATGGTCGTGTGTAAACGGTATATTTTAGGTTATCATTATTTGATAATCTACGTAATGCTTTTTAAACCATTATCGATAAAATAAAGGTTATGGTTGTTTTAAAAATGAATGCAGACTTTGAAAAACGTCTCATATAGAGGTCAAAACCTCGCGACGAAATCAATTAATATGGAACGTTTATAATCAATATGAACGGGACATTTCAGTTGGTATCCGAGCGTTGGTCTTAGAGAACCAGAATTTTTGCATTAATGTGTCTTACCGAGTTTGTTAGGATGCATTAGTGAGTCTGGACTTCGACCGTGTTTTTCTTCAAAAACGATTGCTTAACATTTTTGTTGGAAACTATATATTATTAACATGTAAATATTATGTGATATAGTAATCTCTTAATGTGTTTGATATTGTGTGATAGATGTCTACCTCTAGTACAAATCCCATCGACTCACCTAATAATAATGAATAGTCGAATATATTTTGGGAAGATTCACAAATTCCTGAAGAGGAACCGGAAGAAGAGGAATCGAAAGAGGAGGAACCGAAAGAAGAGGAACCGGAAGAAGAGGTTCAGGAGGAGGAAATATTCGGAACCACAGAAAAACAGATAAATAAAAGAAAATCCTCAACCAATGGACCAAAGTTAATAATGGTCAATAGTGTTTCCGCCAAGGAAGCAAAATATTGGGAAGATTACCAATTTTCTGATGAATCGGATCCCGATGAGGATTCCGATAATGTTATAGAAATTACCTTGACCCAATTTAATAAAGCAAAAGAAAATAATAAGGGAAAAGGTATAAAAATAGAGAAACCTGATTCCAACCCCGATGAACTTTATATGTATCGGCAACCTCCGTATTTCCTAAATTTTAACAATAATCCGGGAACCTCTAAACCACCAGGTTTTTCTAAAATATTGTGGAAAACGACGACTCGTATTAGAGGAACACCATATATCCCTAGAAAATTAGGAAAACAAACCAAGTCCGAAGAAGAAGAAACCAGTGATTTAGATTAGAGGGTTGTAATCATGTTGTGTATTATATGTATTGTAGTGTGCTTGTACTTTTATGTTCTATGTAAAAATTGCTTGTATTGTTTGTTAATTATCTTTTACGAATCTAATCCTTGTCTATTTTACAGTATAAAAACACAAAATGGACGTTAAGGGTACACAACCGAATATTTTAGAAGACCTACCAGAGGATATGATTGATGAAATCTTGTCTAGAGTCGGTCAGAATTCATCAGTACAATTAGTTATGGTGAAATTAACTTGTCAAACATTTGAAAGACTTTACAGAAATGCCTTAGTTTATAAAAGGCTTTCCTTTGATAGGTGGGGTATATCACATTGGGGAGACCATAAGTTACGTCGTGTTTTCTTTAAAGCGTTAAGTGCGGGGAACCTAAATGCAATTTTACGCTACGGGTTAAGAACCTATTTTGACTCAACATATCCCAACATAGGATTTCGTGAGTTAGAAAGAGCTTCTAACATACAACATAAGGAAGCATGTTATGCTTACGGGTTAGTGATGTTCGCTTCTCACCAAAGTGAGAAAAAGAACATCGGATTACAACTTTTAAATAAAACCTTTCCACAAGTGACGAATTCAGTAGTTGGGGCGAGAAACAAGGTTTTTAGATTATTACGGGGCTGTTGGACATTACGAAACCCTCGTCCCTTTGACGACATTACAACATGCTGTCTTGTCAACGGTCACAACGGTTATGTTCCACAAGACCAAGGATAAGAAGTAGTCTTAGTAAAATCAGAATGCATGACTTGTTTCTGGACGTATGAATTACGTGTCTTTATTGCCTTTGTTGAACGACTTGCGTATTAACTAGAATTGTCTTCGCAACTGTTTTGTATCAGAGTTTTTATGTGCTATATTTCATGCCATATGTAAAATAGCGGTATTGTAAGTTTGCAAAATATTGTATAAAAGTTTGAATGTGAAATATTATTATAATCAGATTTTCATACAGAATTGTAGTAGTTGAATTGTATGTTAGCTACTAAGTATGAACTTACGGGTAGGTATTACCCGAATTAAAACTTATAAAACGCTAATATGAAGAAAAATCTTTTATAAATAAGTTCATATTATGCTACGGAATACTATTGACTACTCTTAATATTCTATATGATTAACTTAATTCTTTTGGCTATTTTTGAAGGAAATGGCACCGACTACTCGTCAGAATTTGAACATGAGTGAGGAAGACTTTCGTGCTTTCCTTGCAGCAAATATAGCCGCAGTACAGGCTGCAATGCAAAACAATAATAACTCAGGGTCTAGCAGTGGAGTTAACTCCACAGGAAACCGTGTAGGATGCTCCTATAAGGCTTTCACTGCCTGTAAACCTCTGGAATTCAATGGAACTGAAGGACCAGTCTGTAACGACCCGAATTTTTCCGATCATTTTATACATATGAGATTAATATTTACATAAGTTAAACATTACCAACATGATAAGCAATCCAAATTGTTGAGTCTTGTGTTTTTAAAAAGAGTTTTACACAGCGTTTGACCATCCAATTTGATCGATGATATCACGAACTATATAACATACGATAATTATACGATTGTGTACATATACATATTTATACATATTTAACATGATCTAAGGATGGTTTAACATATCATTGTATACTAATAACAATGAGTTATAAGTATACTTTGAGACTACTAACTTAAGTTTTCAAAACGGTAACTATACGTAACGTTCTTTGACATATATACCTATAATCTATAATGCTTATACAAGTATCGTATAAATACGTATTTAATCACTTTTAAAGGGCTTAAATACATAAAACAATATAAGTATATTCACAAAAGATAGTTATATTTGAATTCTCGTTCCGTTTCCTCAAGATTTCTACAAGTATATCAAGGGTATATGTAACCGTATCATACCCAGCTTCTATACGTATTTACTATTGGTATATACACATCACAATCACTTTATTAGCAGCCATGAGTTAGCAAATTTTGGATCTTAGCATGCATGATTAATCAACTTGGCATATTACAAGACTTTTACACAATATTACAAATTTATACATCATTTCACCACCATTTATACTCCATTCCATTTTCATTTTTACTACACATTTTCTCTAGCTAAAAACACCTACTTGTAAGCTTCATTCACCTCTAAGAAATCCAGCAAAAACTCTCTCAAGAATCACCTTAATAACCATCATATTAAGATCAAACAAGAACACTACAAGATACTACTTTCATTTCAAGTCTATATTCTAAGTTTACTTCCAATCTTTCAATCCAACTTCACCACTCTTTAGGATCAAGAGTTATACTTCCTTTCCAGTAGCTTTATCCAAGTAATTTGAGGTAGTAACCTTATTCATAATCTTATTCGATTCATATTTATATAGCTATCTTATTTTGAGTTAGAAATTATAACAACAAGAACATAGTTTGAATGATTTCAAACTTGTTCGCAAACTAAATAGATCCTTCTAACTTGACTTTTAAAATACTTCAAGACCTGTGATATATCATAATGATATTCTAACTTAACAAGATACAACTTGATTTTACAAAGAACACCATAAAACTGAATCTACGTCGACGGAGTGCAACCGGGGGCTGTTTTGGGTTGGATAATTAAAAACTATCTTAAACTTTGAATTGGAAGTTTATATTCTGGAAAAATAATATTTCTTATGAATATGTTAACATATAAAAATCTCATGGTTTAACTCAAAGTGTAAGTATTTTTAAAAATGATCATTTAGATGTTGTTTTTACGACAGAAATGACCACTTTCATAAGATTCACCTAAGTTTGACCTATAACCTGTGATTTCGAATATAAACCAAGGTATTTGCTGTTCATATTCATAAATAATGGCTCGATCCAAGGAAGTGGCAAGTTGAACCAACAAAAACAGAGTTTTATTGAAGAAACTACGGCTAAAACAAAATCTGGTATCCGAAGCTAGTTTAGCTACGAAAATATTTTGAGTGAAACTAAACTAATCATATCTTTGCTAATTAATATGATATTTTATATATATTTACTCATAATTTGATTTTATATATTTCAGGACCACCCGTAAACAACACGTGAAGATTAATTATAAGACCTCATGATTGTACACAACACGTCATTTGACAATACGGTACTTTGGGTCACAATTTTAAATCATAAGACACCATGTACACAATACGCCATTTGACAACACGGTACCATGGGTCAAGATTAATTCCGAACAATACGAATACGATGGGGTCTTTATTTATTTTATTGAGCAACTAATTGTGGACCACTAACATCGGACTGCTAACTACGGACTGATAGATATTAAAAGTATTATAAGTATATATGTAATGATTAATTGAAAATAAAACATGTTGATATATTATATATGGTTCGGTTCGTGATATCTATCGGAGACCAGGTCGTGTTATATATCTTCAAGGCAAAAGTGAGTATATAGTCCCACTTTTAAACTCTAAATATTTCGGGATGAGAATACATGCATTTTATGATTTACGTTATGGACACAAGTGATAAAAAAATATATTCTACGTTGAGTTGTCCCACTGGCATATTTCTCTGTAGCTTGGTAATTACTATTTACATGTGGTATTGTAAACGCGAATCCTGTTGATAGATCTATCGGGCCTGATAACCCCAACCGGACTGGACGACCAGTATTCAACGGTTGCACAGTACTTCGTTTCGGTGACTACACTTGGTACGGTGTAATGAGATTTCATAATAAAGGGAATATGCGACGTTGATTAAATGTTAAGTATGATTACCAAGTGCTCAACCACTTAGAATATTTTTATTAAAATGTTTATGTATATGAAATCTTGTGGTCTATATTTATAACGCTGCTAGCATTAAACCTATATCTCACCAACTTTATGTTGACGTTTTAAGTGTAGTGACCCGAACTTTTCCATGTTTATATATATTAATTGAGATTGATATT